>NW_022196905.1:54359094-54414482 GCF_008632895.1 Mastomys coucha | reverse complement strand
ATAGTAGAGGATTGCAATTTGATCATCAATAGGAGGAGAAGAGCTCGGCCCTGTGAAAGTTCTGTGCCACAGTGTAGGGGAATGTCAGGGCCAATAAGTGGGAGAAGGTGGGGTGGCAGGCATGGGGAGGGAGGAGGCAACAGGGGTTTGTTTTGGTTGTTTTTGTTTGTTTCTTTGTTTTTTGGAGGGGAAACTGGGAATGGAGAAATTTACATGTATATAAAGAAAATTAAAAAAAAATGATGCCAACAGCCAATTTTTGGGGAGTACAGACAAAGATAGGTGTTTGGATTTCCTGAGCTTGGGAACAGGAGGAGGAGAAGAAGGAGAAGATCTGCCATGCTGGGAGAGTGTGGAGGAGAGGAGACATGCTATGCTTGAGAAGAGTAGAGGACAGAGAGATGTAGCTGCCATGTGAAGGAGCAGGGAGAATGTGGCCTAGAGGACTGCCAAATCGGATCTAGAGGTACCAAGATAGAAGTTAGAATTTAGTTCTAAGGATAGAAGAGAGAAATAGTGGTAATTACTTTTTAAGTGTTTTTAAGTATACTGGGGAAAATAAAGAAATACAGGCTTTTGATCCCAAATGTAGGAAACAAAGGAAAAGAGATAGAAAGAAACTCTATTTCAACAAACAATAATAAAGAGATATTAATAGACAAACCCTTATCAAAATTAGCTAAAAGATATGGAGAATATCTACATTAATGAAATCATAAAGGAAATGAGGGATGTAACAACAGACACTGAGAAATCCAGAGAATCATAAGGTCATACTTTACAAGTCTATACTACAATAAAAATTGGAAAATCGAAGAAAATGTTTTAATGTTCTAGGAAGACACAAATTAACAAAGATAAAATCAAGAACACATACGAAATTTAAACTTACTTTTAACCCCTATAAATAGAAGCAATCATAAAAAGTTTACCAAAAAAATCTTCTAAGGCCAGACAACTTTAGCACAGAATTCTACCAGACTTTCAAAAAAAAAAAAAAAGTTAACATCATTACTCCTAAAATTATTACATAAAATGAAAACCATAGGAACATTACCTAATTCATTACTTGGGGCCTGTTATCCTGATACCCAAATAATATAAGGATTCAACAATAAAAGATAATTACAGACCAATTTCACTTATGAACAAAAATGCAAAAATACTCAACTAAATAATTACAAATCAAATATAAAAATGCATCTAACGATTCTTCACTATGATGAAGTAGGCTTTATCCCAATGATTTAAGAATGGTTCAATATACAAAAATCAGTAAGTGCAGACTACCATATAATAATTAAACGTAGAAGAAACTCAAGATCATATTACTATATATAGAAAAGTTTTTGGATAAAATTCCAAGCCCCTTCATGATAGAAGTACTGGAGATATTAGGAATGAAAGAATTATACCTGACCATAGTAAAGTCAAATTTCACCAAGTTTATAGCCAAAATCAAATCAAATGGATTGAATCTCAAACAATTTCACTAAACTCTGGAAAATATTAAGGTTGTTCCCCATCTCCATGACTACTTAATTTTGTACTTGAAGTTTTAGCTATAACTGAACTGACAATGGAATGATCAATGGGATCCAAATTGAGGAGGGAAAGTAAAAGTATTTTTATATGCAGAAAATATGATAGAATACATAAGCTACCTCCCCCCAAAAAAATGTCATCACAAATCTCCTACTGATGATACACACATTCAGTGATGAGTCTGGATTCAAGACTAATAAATACTCCACCAACCCCTGAAAATCAGTACCTCTCTTATATTTAAATGACAGATTGAGAAAGAAAATATGGAATCAAAAACTTTCAGAATAGCCTCAAATGATATAAAATATAATGGATAACTCTAACCAAACAAGTGAAAAATGTGTATCATAAGAACTTTAAATACTTGAAGAAAAAATTGAACATGATACCAAAAGATGAAAAGATTTCCCATGTTCATACATTTGGTAGGATTAATATAGTAAAATTACTCTTCCTACCAAAAGAAATCTAAACATTCAAGGAAATACTTATCAAATTTCAACACAATTCTTTATAGATTTTGAAAGGACAATTCTTTACTTAATATAGAAAAACAACAAACCAATCAACCAAACCACCATGTAGTAGTGATAAATTAGTTAAACCACTTTTGGCAACTGGTTGATTTTCTTTGACTAGCTCAGTAGCTGGGCATTTCTAATTTTTCCTGTGGCCAGAATACATTCTCCCCTCCAACTGAGTCAACTCGCTAAATCAACACTCATCTCTGCTACCCCAGACCCAATTGGGGAAGTGGCCCCTATGGCCATTTTCCCCAGATCCTTACATGTTGGCAGACCTTTACATTTCATCTTTCTGCTTCCTCATTATCTTGATTCTATCACCCCTCTTTCTCCCAGGCCTTCACACACACAATCTAAAAGTACTACCTCTATTTTTTGCTCAGCCATTGGCTGTATTGCAATTCGTTATTATCAATTGAAACCAGCTGGGGGCAGGGAGCCTCAGTTCTGGAAGTATGGCTTTTTGGGAGACAAAATAAGAAAAACCATAAGAAGCAATCCACAACACAACCAACCAAACAAAGAAATACAAAATAGGATATCTAAAACTTTAAAAGAACTGCTGGAGTTATCACCATCCCCAACTATAGAGCTATAGCAATTAAAAAAATGGCACACATAGTCTAAGCATAGAAATAGACAAGTTGATCAATGCAATCAAACTAAAGAAAAAGACAGAAATTTAAACATACAAGGACACCTGAGGTTTGAAAAAGAAGCAAGAACAACAAAAACTCAAAAAACAAACAAAGGCAAACAAACTAGCCCAGAATCTTCAACAAATGGTGCTTTCATAAAAATTGATATTTTCATGTAGGAAAATGTAAATAGTTCTATTTTCATCACCCTGAAGAAAACTTATGTTCTAGTAGACTAAAGACTTCAACATAAAGCCAAATACACTGAATGTTATAGAAGAGAAAGTGGGGAATATTATTGAATGTATAATTATAAGAGAAGACTTTCTGAACAGAATACTGATAGCACAGACATTAGGATAAACAATTAATTATGGGACCTCATGATACTGAAAAGCTTCTGTAAGGCAAAGAAGGCCACCAATTGGACAAAGTACTGACCTACAGAATGGGAAAAGATTTTGACCAACTCTAAATCTGACAGAGGTCTAATTTCCAAAATTCATAAAGTTCTCAAAAACTAGATATCAAAAACCACATAATCCACTTAAGAATAGGGTACAGATCTAAATAGAGAATTCTTGATGCAGGAATCACAACTAGCTAAGAAGCACTAAAAGAAATGGTCAATGTCCTTAGCCATCAGGGAAATGTAAATCAAAACTACTTTAAGATTCCATCTTATATCTGTCAGAATGGCTAAAATCAATAACACAAGTGATAATTCATTCTGGCAAGGATGAAAATCAAGGGAGACACTCCCACATTGCTGGTAGGAGGGGAGTACAAACTTGTATAGAAATTGTGAAAAGCCATACTATACTTCCTCTTGATACAACTATATTAGTCTTAGACATATACCCAAAGGACACTCCATCTTACCATAAGGACACTTGCTCAACATGTGCATTGTAGATTTATTCATAACATCAATAAAGGGAAAAAACCTAGAAATCTCTCAACTGAAGAATAAGTAAACAAATGTAATACTTTTATACAATGGAGTTCTACTTAGCTGTAACTAAATGGCACTATGAAATGTGCTGCATATGGATACATCTAGAAATAAAATTATGCATAGTAAGGCACTCCGACTCAGAAGATAAATATAGTACATGTTCACTTATAATTGTATATTAACCATTAAGTAAATGATAACCAAGTAACAATCCATAGACATAGAAAGTGTAGGTTAAGAGGAGGGTTCTAGTGGAGAGAGGGAAATAGAATACATTTATACATTTTACAGGTAGACTGGGGGAAGGTGCTGAAAGAAGCATCAAGGATCAAAAGATGGGGATGGGGTGAAAGGATAGAGTATGGGAAGAGATAGCTTGAATTTAGGCACCAATTGTGGGATTGTGCATGAACCTAATGCAGTGCAAATTCCCTGGGCTATGTAAGACTGATCCTAGTGAGAAATCCTTGCAACCAGGAATGAGGAGTTTCACAGGGCATATCATGTAGCCAGAAATGACTTCCAGTGGCAAGACTGGGTTTTGCTTTTTAGGTTTGGGTGAAGTAGGGTCTTGTAGAGATCCCCAAACAAGGAGAAGAGGAGACTGCCCTCTGCAACCTGAAAATAGGACCCTATTGCTGAGGGCAACATCTTCACATGTTATTGAATATGGAGCAGGTGCCCACATGAACTCTTCTCTCTTGCAAACTAGTCTCTTTGTTATGGGATGGTATTCTGCAGGCTACCAAAAGAGGGACAATATGGACACAAATCCAGCCACAAAACCATTGACCAGCAATTCATCTTCCTTGCAAGGTGTTTTGGGGCAATCCTGGCACAAAATGTGTAAGAAGGGCCAGTCAACATCTGATTTAACTTGAGGATCACTCAAGAAGAAGTAGCCCATCCCTGATACTGCTTGAATGGTCAGGAAACAGAGACTAGAGAGCCCAGAGACATAGGGTAGAACTAAACTGTGTGACTGTACTGAAACTAAAATTAATTGAATGATTACTAATGATATTCTACCATCATAAGTCGAATGCCTTGGCCAGCCATGATCAGTGAGGCTTCAACTGGCAGGAGATGTGAGTGGGTGTGGAAAAAAGTCTAATTTGGAGTTTTACATCCACTCTTTTTGTTGGAACTTAGAAAATCTGGTAAAAGAGTGAAAGAGAAAGATTGTAGGAGTCAGATGAGATGGAGAACAGCAGGAGAACATGGTCAACTAAATTAATAAGTTAGGTGCATTTGGGCTCATTGAGACTGAAGCAGTAAGCACAGGACTGCATTATTCTGCACCTGGTCCTCTATTTTTATGTTGTATCTGTTAGCTTGCTGCTTTTGTCAGAGTCCTAACTGTGGGTGTTGGTATGTCTCTAACTCTTTTGACTGATCTTAAGACTTTTTATACTGTTGGTTTGCTTTGTCCCACCCCAGGGTGGGGAGTTTGCCTTATTTTATTGTATTCTATTATGCCATGCCTGCTTGATTTCTCTTAGAGGCCTTCTATTTTCTGATGGCAGATGGAGGATTGGAGCTACTGTAGATGGGAGATATTGGGAGGGGGGAGATGGAAGAAGTGGAGGAAGGAGAAAGCTGTTGTAATGTATTATAAAAAAATCTGTTTTAAAATATTCATTGGAAATGCAAAGGAATATATTGTTTAAAGTTAGGAGGTACGTGTGTGCATGTGTGTGTGTGTGTGTGTGTGTGTGTGTGTGTGTGTGTTTATGTGTTTATGTTTCTGTTCTGAAATGCAGTTCACTTCTGGCGGATCTGTACTTTGCTCTATGATGAAAAGTGTTCAAAGACCTAAAGGTACAATGGAACAGGATCACCTGTCTTAACATAATTGCAATAAATTTGCAGTAGGGACCATTTTATAAGAAGTAACTATTGATAGCCATATACATGCTATAGACAAATGAACCAAGATTAAAAAAAATAATGGAAAGAACATACTCCAAAAGAGGTTGATTATGGAACATTATGTGTTCATACTTCAGAATATTTTTTAATGTTTATTCTTCTCTCAAATACTATATACCAACCACAGTTTTCTCTCACACACTACTCCCAGTCTACCCTTCAAATTCCCTTATACTACACAGATCTACTCTGCTTCCACTTCCTGTCAGAAAAGTCCAGGCCTCCAAGGACTATAACCTCCCTCAGCCAAAAGCTGGCTGGGACCTCGAAAAGTCCAGGCCTCCAAGGACTATAACCTCCCTCAGCCAAAAGCTGGCTGGGACCTCGCCTTGTCACAAAGCAGCCACCCCACCCAGGGTGAGGCTGTCTGAGATAAACAAAGCTCTGTTGTACTACCACTTCTCTGCCTCTCTGGAAGTTCCTGCTAGGAGCTACCACCTGATGAGTTCCTGAGTACCTTCACCTGGTGAGTTTCTGCTAGCAACTAGATGCTAATTTGGCCACAAGATCCTGGCTTACTGGGGGAAGGGTTTTACCTGCTTATTTATTTTTCAGATTCAAAATACATGTTGGACTCTTATCAGAACTTTTGACTTGGTCACATTTTTCCTCTTGCTGTCCTCCTCTATCTTCACAGGCCCCTTTCCTCTCTTCTAGAGACCGGGTTCATGTGTAGCCTCTGGCAGCAACATCAAGGGACATCAACTGAACACAGAATAACAAGTCACAACAAGAATAGGTTCACAATCTCATATCAAGGCTGAATGAAGCAACCTTCAGTTGGAAGAAAAAGGTCCAAAGAACAGGCCAAATTGTCAGAGATAATGCCTTCTCACATTGTTAGGAGTCCCAAAAGAATACCAAGCTATACAACCATAACATTTATGCAGAGGACCTATGTAAGATCAATGCCAACTTCTTGATTGTCCTTTCATTCTCTGTGAACCCATATGAACAACTTTATTATTAAAGAAATAATGTAGAAACCTGAGTGATAAAAAGAAAGAAAATGCTTCTTTGCCTTTTTATAATCTGTTTTATAATTTTATAGTGCCACCAAAAAAAAAAAAAACAAAAACAAAAACAAAAGAAGTAAAGTAGACAAAGCTTGATATCTTTGACTCACTTATTGGGTCAAATAGCTAAAAAGAAATGTTGGTAGATTCATTATACTATATTGCTGTAACCATTTTTTCTGCCCTACTTATTTCAAAATTTTTATTGTTTTATATTTTCTAATACAAATTGGCTACTTAGTCATCAGCAGAGAAGCAGTTAGAACACAGCTTTCACCAGATTATTGATCTAGTCAAATTATTTGAAGTACAATCTACTTGAGTTATTTTTGAAGAGTATGGTGAACCATTGGATGTTCTATTCCATCTCTGGTTCATTTTATGTTCTTGACTTTTTGCTTCCCATATGAAGAATGTGCTCTTGGCACTGTGAAGTGAACTGTTTCATAATGCTAGCATTCTGAAACCACAAACCTAAATCAATCTCTGCCAGTCTAAACTATCTGGTACTTTCATCAAATTGATGCAAATGAGATTCTTAATATACCAATTATAAAGCTTCTCACATACCAGAGTTAATTGACAAGTAGTTGAATGGCTAGTGAAAACTATGTTGACTAATGTGAATCTATATTTTTATAAGAAATTGTTGGGCTAAAAATTGAAGAATATTGTCACTACGATTTTAAACTTAATACCTAAAATCCCATGAGATTAAAGCCATGAGATTGTAAACTTATTTATATGTGTTTCCTTATAATGTGTACAGTTTGATTTTAATACAGAATTTCTAGGAGAAAAAATCATTTTCCTATCCCCAATGGGTAGTTGAAATTAGTTAGGGCTTTGTGCAAAGTTCCATGAGAGGGTCATATGCCAAAGTCTGTACAACCTAACAATAGTGAACATTTCACTTCCAATTCTGTTATTACCCACCAAACTATGTGTATTTCATGCAACAGAAACATTGGGCTAGACAATTTTCTTAAATTTAACTTATTCTAAAAGGCATTTACTTATCCCCTGACTCCTTGAATACAAAGGGGAACTGAATAACAGGTTGGAAATGTCAGATTTCCTGACAAGTCCTGACAATGACCAGGTTGGGCATAAGCAGGCACTTCTTCTTTAAATGTACTTCTCTGAACAAGACAATATATGATAATGCTATTTCACTGACCTTAACCTGCTTCCTGCCATGGGCTTAAATTAGTCAGACTTTTTGTCAAAACAGTAAAATCTCCACGGTATAAAACTGCACAGAAATAACCTGTACGGAATATTGGTAACTTAAGGAGAGTTTGTTAAAGAAAAGTACAGTGTGCCCAACTTCACTTTTTAAAAGGAAGGATGAGGAGTTTTAGGGATGTCTTTTGTTCTAATGTGGATAAAGAAATCAGACTCAGGTGAAACCTTAATGAATAAGTTCTTATTGCAGTATGTGCTCTGCTCAGCATGACATTTTTCATGCCAGACTCTAGCTAGCAATCTTATCTGTGTGTTTTTTTCACCATTGGCACTAGCTGGATTTGTAAGATGTCTCACCGTTCTTCCCTACCAGTCATGACAAAGTACAAACATGGCATTCTGTGTTGGCGAGCAAATTACAAAAGCCAGTTTTTCCCTTTAAAAGTTCATTGTTTTGTTTATATTTCAGTTTCTTAGTTTTACACTGCCTCAATCTCAAACATTTAATATCCCATTAATTGTAAAGAATCTACACACATATACTCTTTCCAAGATCATATCCACAAAACAAATGTAAAACTTATATATCAGCTATATAAAGACACACATAAGCATAGTGTACAATTTTGGACACTAATACCTACAGCTTTATCTTAAAATTAAAATTGGAAAAACTTTTAAAATTAAATCTCAAACATACAGATGGCTCAAATTCACAGAAACAGCACTCACTGGTTTAAAATAAATGTGACATTTCATATTTGATTTTTACTACAGTTTATCATTTGAAGTGTGTGTACTTAGCCTGATGGTGTGATTGCCCTCCTAATGAGAAGGACATTTAAATCCCATGCATATGTATACAACTTTAAGCAACATTTCACTTCTTGAACTGATTTGTATTAATTTATGTGTATGTGGGTGGAAGCGACTCAGAACATCATACTTTGTTACCAAAGGATATTTTCTGTAGATACATGATGGAGAGTGATGGCCTATAAGCATAGCTGCTGTTGTTGAAATCCTGGTGACATTAGTCACCTACAGCCTCCCTATGTCACAAATGCTGTTATTGTTTATTGTCAGATATTTTGATTAGTCCTAGAACGCCTGGCTTCTGTATATATTTAGCCATTTTAGAAGACAGCATTAGATTAAGTTGATAGCAGTAAGTTAATATGAGGTCAAACTTTAACTAAATCCCATATAGTTAATTCTTCCTGGCTTTAATTTTAAATGTAGCAGTCAGTACTTCCAAAAGTGATAACTTTACATTCCCTTTGCCATTATAAGAACCACAGATAATGTTTAAAAAGAGAGAAATGAGGATACATATAGTAAATAGATTCTGTATTTCCCTATCATTAACTCTTTGAGTATTTTAAGTTAATTTCATTATAGTCTCATTAAAATAAATACCTACACTGTTAGTGTCAAGAGATATATACAAATAAGGACATTATTTCTCTACCAATACTCATATTTTAATATTTTATATCTTCTTAATTACCAAATTTTTTTATTTGTAGATTTATGTGAAAATTTAAGTTATATGCATATAGTTCCCTTAAAGCAATTTTTATGTTCAAGAAACCTTATTAAACCATGAATTACATTCCTCAGCTATTGCAATTTCTCAAAAATAGTTGCAATATTAACATATTTTGTATGATATATAATAATGTTTTGTTAAATATTAAAAAATAATGACTTTTATTCCTTTAGTTAATGCATCTATAATACCTTGGTCATTTCTGCTATTCTAACCAAGTGATTTATAAATAAATATTGGTTAAATGTTGCTTGTAAAGACATCATTTGTATTTCACTATTTATAAGCACTCTATCACATTCTTTTCAATACATCTGGAAAAATTATTGTAACGAAGGAAAACATTCATATCTTTCCATGTAATTTGATGCAACAATTATTTTATATTATCAGATTGTATGTAACAAGTAACTCTGGTGTAAATATATTAAGGATGTTATTGCTGCCTTATAAAAATATATAAGGCAAGGATCATAGCACGTGTTAATGAAGAGGACGAGGAGATGCAGCCTTTGACAAGATTCTTAATTCTTACATTTTTGTGTTTTGTCTTCTCTATTGCATACTCTTGCATGTAACATGCATTGAATTCTACTGAAATTCATTATTAAAAAACCATTAATTTTAATGTTTCCAGGCAATTTCCTCAGTCCATTGTGTTTTCTTCTCTAGTTAGTGAAATTTCACTTATCTTTCAATATCCACTTCAAAAAACAACTGTGACACTTTTTAAAATAGGCATAACAGATTAAACTATGACTCCTTATTACCCCTCCTGGATATTTTATGGAATGTAGTTTAAAAAAAATTATTCTACTGATTGTAAATACTGTCCTTTTACTTCTCAATCTAACTGAACATCTTAAGAATGAAAGAATTTTGGATTCTAACTACTAAAACTATAGTACAGAGCCTACACATTAATAGTATAACATTCATTTTCATTAGTGAAATAATATGGATTTAATAAGACTTTATTTTAATATTCTATAATGTGAATTCTACTATTATATAATATATATGTATATAAAATCAGTTTTAATGCATTGTTTTGAAAAAAGAGCAGTACATATTGAATGCCTTCCTTGTGACTCTTTTTTGTTGTTGTTGTTGAAACAGAAAACACTATTCCTATATAAAATAGGATAAGAAATAATTGGTTCTGAAGCAAAATGTAGGTGACTATATGGACACAGGTTAGTGTAAATTTCTTGTTTCCATGAGGTAGCTTCTAGCCTCTTTCCTATTTTTGCAACATAACACATAAACTCATAAATAAAAGACTTTTAAACACATTGGGGCAGGTTACAGCAAAGCAAGACAGCTGTGCTTACAGGCTTCAGTATTAAGTGATGACCTTCTTAGCTTTAAGTTAGCCGAATCTAGGGGTCTGTTTGCATATTTCAAGGGATATACTTAATTGTAACAAGGATATGGCTCATATACAGAGGTGAATAACAGGAGAGTATATAAAAAATTAAAGACAAGCCATGATTATCAGTAACCAGATAGGTCAATTAGCTTTGTAGGTGCAGCTTCTGTGCAGGGAACATGGATGCACATATTTTTGATTATGTAACAAAATACTGCCTGGCTAGTTAAAGTGTATTTGAGTATGCAAACCATTCTAGGAATATTTTGCTTTGAAAAAAAAAGTTTCTAACTTAGAAAGCTATATTAAATACTTTGTAGTTTCATAGAGTTGAGGAGCAAAATAGAAAAAAAGATGGAGACTATATGTTGATGTGTTAAGAAATATACCAGGTTTGTTTTCTATTCTTTCCTGTTTTTCAAAATTATCCTGTGAGGTGGTTAACAAAAGCCTGCCGTGTTGATATTTAAGGGCTGCTGATTGCTGGCAGCAAAGAATTCCAACTGTGCTGGCATCCTAGAGAGCATCTCCATATTTTCTTCCAGGATCATCACCTATGTTCTAAATAGCTCCCTCATAGTGTGAATAGAAGTCACATGTTTCAGATTTTCTGCCTTGGCATCCAGGAAACAGTGCAATTGAGTAAACATATCAAACTTCCCCTGCATTTGCAGCTTGAACAGATGTTAAGTATAAGCTGATCCACCTACATTCAACCCGAGAGGGTCCACATCCACAGACTGTTTCATATTCCGTTTTCAATTTATATTGAAGCATAGATTCTTGCTGGCACGAATAAATGTGCCATTTAAGGCAATCAAAAATGGCTCCACGTCTCACTTGATTTCCACAATTGTTGCTGTAATGATGGACCGCTGAGGAGAGAAACTTAATTTCCTTGGCAGATCTTCCCACACTGAAGCAACATGTTCATGGAGTGCCAATATTCAGTAATTACAGCATAATTCCTCACAAATTCACAATTCACTAACAGTATGCATTTTCACAATGTAAAGCTAATTTTTCTTTAACCAAATAAAACATGAAAAGATAACTAGAAGCAATGGGCAATCTAGATCATTAGACGATTGATGTAAAATTAGAGGACATTTCAACAGGGATAGATTATTCACATCAGGGAGCTCAGAATCATGTTTAATGCACTGTATTTTGAAGAAATGTGCTGTTGATGTTCTGTAGCTCTCTGAAGCAACCTACAAATTATTAAAAAAAAAAAGCCCCAAATGGCATACTACCAGTTACATCAAATAACTACTTGCAACTATTTCACTTCACTGACTTTTTCAGAAACTTTTCCATTTAATTCACTCACAACAGAAGTTTCAGTTCTAATTCAATGTCTCTATCCATGCTATGTATCTTAATCACCAGATAGGATATTGAAAACACATGAGCACAAATATAGAATGTTTTACTTATGCTTAATATTTTCACATTATATGAACTGTCTATTATCAAATGAATATTGGAATTTGACAAAGCAATTCCTATAAATAAATGAAAATATAAAGAAGTCATACAGCAAGTACTGAAAAGGTCAGCTCAGGAACTTTGAGAAGGTCATGGAACACTTGCCCCTCCAGAAGGGAGAGACTAATTAACATTGCTCAGACCACAGGGTGGGAACCAACCTGCAGGTGGGGACACATTCTGCAAGAAGGACCGTTGCCCACCTTCAGACAAGGGAAGTCCTTGCCACCTCATTCCCTAGAGACCAATCAGTTTAAAAAGTCACAGTGTTCTGCCAATCACATTGTGCCTAATGGCTGCTGCCCTGAAAACGGTATGAAAGCTCACTAAATGAGCTACAAGGGGTTGCCGCCTCTCCTTTGAGTCTGGGACAAACCCAGTGCACTGGAACAATAAATTCCTCTTGCTTTTTGCATTGATTTAGGCTCCACATGGTTCACTCAGGGAGTCCCCAGTAAGGTAAGGCTCGACAGAGTCTTACATTACATACCATTCTATGTTATTGTGTCTTCTATTACTAATCTCTAAGTTTTGTTTTAATAACAATGAAGTCCACCATTTATTGAGCTAATAAATACACACTGGTTCTATGCTATGCTTTGGAGTTATCACAACAATAAATGGTATAAATTTAACTAAAAGTGTAATTTAACATGTAGAGATATGAGATTCAATTATCAGGATAAGAAAATAAGATAAAATATCATAAAACTTCACTAACATGTTTTGCTTATTTGCTTGTTTGTTTTATGACAATGCATGAGGAACTATTGGATAAGGATAATTTTTCTGCTTTGAGTTATTCAATCATTGAATGACTTAAAAACTGCTTGGTTATTATTAGCAACATACTCTACAAAATAATTAATAAAAAGGGAATCCAAGCTTACTTGAAGAAACAACACAAATTTATAGAAATTTTAAAGAAACATATACAGTCTTATTGAAGTATAGGAGCAAGTAAATGAATGTTAAGGCAAATTAGAGAGGAGGAGATTGGGTGCATTTCACTGAATGAACACTTCTCTTGTATGGCTAATGCAAAGTAATACAACACATGGAGTAAACCAAAGTGAAAAATAAAAAGCCTTATGGAGTGATTACAAATGCCTAGATATGGTTCTGCCAATAAAACATTCTAGCCCTGTAAGCCTGACTGAGTTCAATCCAGAGTATGTATAAACACACATGTAAAAGATACTTGTGTGGTTATGGTCACCTGCAATCTCAGTACTGGGAAGGTAGAAACGGAACTCTGGAAGGTCAGTGTAGCTTTACCTGTAGGCTTCAGATTTAAGAAGAGAGTCTTACAAATAATTCAAAAAATGATTGAGGAATATACCCAACAGTGACTTTCCCTCCATACATATACATGGATATGCATGGTTTGCATGCACACACACACACACACACACACCACTTCCACTAGGAAAGAAAAGCACACAAGAAAAGTCAATAATCTTAAGTAGATGGCAGGTAGGAGTGGATTCTAAACACTTGACAAATAGAGTAGGGCCTGTTTGTCCTACCCTTGCTGCAGTTTGGAATAGTTATGATTGGTGTGATTTTGGTTAGTAGCGTATGATCATCTACTGAGACCAGCATATCCTTGATGGGAACAGAATGATAAAGTTCCCACCCCTGGGACAGGGCCAGTGAACTTGGGTCTCTACGAGTGTCTATGGCTGACAAGGGCATAAGGCTTGTTTGTATAATAATGTACATATTTTACATCCCTCCCCGTTAATGTTAATGACTCGATGATAATTTGAGACAGCAGCAATCCAGGAGACAAAGGTGTGGCTCTCAGCAAAATGGAAAATGCCTGGACCTTTAGGACAGCCCTTAAGGCTCTGGAAAATAACTCTAAAAATGAGGGTTCAAAAATATCGAATTTCTCAACCATGCATAATATAAGGATGCAATATGTGTTATGAGGGGTTTCATGAATATAGAGGAACAGAGGGTAGCTACGCTATGAGCCAGCTTCACAGAAAGATACAAAGACAGGCAGAAACAAAGTCAAGAAGGTTCTGGAGTTCAAGGTCAACCTGGGACACAGCAAGGTTAGGCTGAAGTGTGATAGAAATCCTAATTTTAGGATGAGGTCCCACCCTGTTAGTTTATTTTCTGAACTTAACAGAGGCAGCAGATTTCTGAATTAATTTGCAGTGTTAAAAGAAAAAGTGCTTGCTGTTTCTTAAGAATTAAGGGGTTGTGGGTTGGGCATCACAGGATGCTGATTCATAAGATAACAAAAAGGAAACCTGAAATAAATGAGTGGATTGATATGTAAAATAAGACTGGGTTTATGACCTGCAGGAGATAAGCTATCCTGAGAAGTTTTTATACTAGCCAGAGACAACTGTTTGGGGACTGACACAAGCAGAGCATAGAGAGAGAACTGTCTGGGGAAAAAGCAGATCAGAGGGGAGAAGGATATATGAGACGGAAAGAAACCAGAACAGGGAGAAAGAAGGCAGCAAAGCCGTCTCAAGCACAACATAGACCACCAGCTTGGACCCACAATTTGACTTCAAATCCTCTGTTTCCTCGCCACTTTCAGGCACCCCTTCCTCACACCCCAAGGTCTCCAAGCCTAGGCTGGTCTGTGGCAAGCATCCTTTACTTTCCTTGGTAAGCCATTTGTGGGACTTTGATTTGAACCATAATACAAAGCCATTTTGGGTAACTGAATTCATGGATGGCAAAAACAAGGCCTCTGATTATGTTGAGAATTCAAAATTAAATACCTGATGTTTTAAGAGATCGAAATATTACCATCGGTTGGTTAATTTGTAAAGGCTACCTTAATTAATATGAGTTATCAAAAAGTGAAGAAAGTAGGATGAGTTATCCTGACACAGTTGTGAGCAAATGTGAGGAATGACCCTGCCTAGAACACTGTTTAATATCATGATGAGGACTTTTGTCAATATTTAGGGATACATCTGTGCATTTAATTTGATTCATTGGATCAAGTGGTACATATTCATTTTCTTCAGGTATGTCGAAGTAAAAACTCCCAAATTCACTAAAGCTGTTGAAATGAGTAATTGAATATTTCATGCTTCTCAAGAAGAAAATGAACAAATATTGAAATATTTTGCCAAATGGTGCTCCATGTGTACCACCATACTAAGATTAGAGAGGTTCTTTCCTACCTTTTAATGGACTTTTAGAAAATACAAGTGCTGTAAATAAATAAATAAATAAATAAAACATATTGCCATGGTAACAGACATTTCAGCTTTTAACCTTTCATCACTCAGGCAGAAATTTAAAAACTATATTATTTTTTATTTTTGTAGTCTGTAAGAGTAGTGGTGGTCTCTGAATTTGGCATTTTCTGGGAACAAGCCACAGGCTGTTAAGGTTTTGACAAATGTCTCAGAGAAGCTCTTGGGCCTATTTACTTGTAAAAGTTTTATTCATTATCTGAGCTAAGACACTTAAAAAATACTTTTAAGTAATTAATTTTATTTATCTAAATGTCATTTACATCTTTTATTGAGTCATATTCACATGAAGACATATTGTTTAAATATGAGTGAGTTGCACACCAACATATATATATATATAGTATATATATATATATATTACATATGTTTAAGTCAATGTATTTTTTTTTGCTAAAATCTTGGTAAGCTAGAAACCCAAGGGTTGTGGTGTTTTGCTCACTGAGGTATAGAAGTAGTATTGCTATAAGTTCTACATTTTATTATTTCATAACTGTTACTGGGAAAAATTATAAACAATAGTTTCTTTTGCTTCATGTTGAGTCTACATCAGCAGTGACACAACTGTTTCTCTTGCAAGTTCATGTGGTTATAGACAGCCCTCAGCATGCCTAGGTGGCTGATAACTTGAGGACCTCAATTTCTGTTTGCTGTTAGATGACCAAAAATTTCTTAATGGGTATTCTCCATTAGGAAATACTTTTTTCACAGCAACTAATTTCCTTAAAGCCAGTAAGAAGACAGACCCTAGCAAGACAGATTATAATCTAATAGGATGTGATTATGCACAGGTTTTTCATATTTGCCCCAAGCCAAAGTAAGTTTTCCTTTACACAGAATGCTTTAGTATATATCTACAATAATTAAATTCACATTAGATTTTTTACTTCAAGCAATAACTTTTAGATATAGTGTTTTGTGGTAGAGAAAAGTGGATACAAGGAAGAATCAGAGGCACAAGTTCAAATCTGGGCTCAATTGCTAAGCACCTTATAAAACATTTTATAAATAGATTTTATGCCATATGTTTAGTGTTACTCTGTATAAAAGGATATAGCACATGATATTGGTACATATTATAGATATAAAGTAAAAATAATGTTTGAAAACATCAACTACCTAAATGCTTTGTACAATTATCAAGACTAAATTTATTATTTTTATTAGAATACTTAAATTTACATAGTTTCATATTCTCATCTTGAAACTGCTCATTATATATATATATAGTATATATACATACACACACACACATATATATATATATATATGTATATATATATATACATTTGCCTACATTATTTGCATGTCTATGAAAGCCAGAAAGGGGCATCCCAATCCACAGAACTTGAGTTAGAAATGTTTATGTTTCTTTTGTTGGTACTCAGTATCAAGCCTAGGTTCTCAGAAAGTGCAGTGTTTTGTTTTATTTTGTTTGGTTTTGTTTTCAAGACTGAGCCATCTCTCAACTCTCATTGATTATTTATTATTTACACTTACAAAGTGTACCAGAAAGTCATGGTCTAGCTCATCAGAAGCCAATTTATACTGAGGAAAGATGTAAGGAACAGTATTATGTTTTGTTCTCTTTCATGTTAGGGTCAGAGGAGACATAGACAAAAGGGATAGATAGGTTTTCTATTAAATATGAGAAACATACTGTATATTTTACTTACTTTAATACCGAGTTCCATTGAATAAAATAACATGGGAATTTTTTATTTGAAATATAAATTAAATGTTCTTTTCATAAAAAAGATAATGTCATACTTCAAAATATCCATGTCTAGTTAGAATGTGAGTTTTGCTGTAATAGAAGTAGGATTACATTTTGCATCAAAACAATACTTCCAGACTTTATAAGACATTATATGTATAAAGCCTAGAAAAGATATTTTTCTCTTGGACAGGCTAATGTATTTATACCCTGAAATACATGGTGGTTACACAACATCAGGAATCTACCATCATTCAAATGTCTTAGATCCAGGCCTCCAGTCAAATCCAAGTAAATCTTGTTATATAAAGTTTGAAAGATGAGGATGACAAATGCAAAGATTGGTTTACCCAGCAAGTTCTAGATTATCTTGAGCAATCAAGTAAAATGATGTCTCTTCAGGAAAAAAAATTGGGGCTATTAATAAATGTTACCTAATTCTTATAAGGCCCTGAATTTAATTCCTAATAATGACTAAAACATATTTCTCGTTCATTTATATTGACTGGATACAATATGATCATTAGATATAAAATTGTCCAATTATTTTTTTTTCTACAGAACAGAATATGCTTATCTAAGACCCTCTTCACTAAATTAGGATTGCCTTTTGCAGACACCTTCTACTACAAACTGGAACTCCGAGTACACATCTGACTCCTCCCACTTTTAATGCACAGGGACCATTTGTGGTCATCAGCTGCCTCCAAGAAGGTTAATCATTTATGTCAACCCAAAAATCTACAACTTCAGTATAGGCATCCTTTATATTAATATGGCATGAGAATAATCTGAAGCTGAGTGGTGCACATCTTTCTCTGAATTAATGTATTCTATTTTTATCATCCTCTGTCATTGTTCTAATCAAAATGGATTTGCGAAGAAGTGTAATGCTCTCCTTTGAAACACTTTACAAATTGTGAAAGTGTTAAGAATAAATAGGAGGTAGAGGCTGGGGCAATTTAGAGGAATTTTTTAAGAAAGGCTTGTATTGCTCTGAAGGAATTGTTGGCAGATAAATGTGAAAAACAAGGGCTCAGGAGGAGGATAGGAAGAGAAATGGAGAAAGTATCTCCAAGTGTTTAGGGAAATCATGAGCAATCATTTAGAAAATGCTAGTATACATATATGTATAGAATTTATTCAGATGGAGCCTTATATATGCACGAAAAGAGAGATATTAAACACACAAACACATATACACATATATACATACCAAGAAAATTGGAACTATAAAGGGCAAAGGATTTGGTGACTCAGTTTTGTCCCACTGCTTGCATAAAATAGAATATGGGAAAGATAAGTCAACATTTCAGTTGAGGAGATTTTGAAGCCAAATGTTTACAATAGAACCCAGGTACCCTAATTTCTCATAGTTAATGTTCATAAGACTGGATGAACTGAAGTAGGAATTGTCAAGAAAAAGCAATAAACCTTGACATTTTTGAAAATCTTTAGTTTCTTGTTTTTGAATATACATATTAAATCATGTTCTATGAAGAATGAAGAAACCAATTTAGAAAAAATATACAAGTGCTTTCATTTTGTTTAAAAAAATCAAATTTTGCTTATTATTCAATTTTAACTTGCAAGATATAAAAAAGACTGAAAATGCTTGAAAGGAATAAAAATAATCACTAAAATCTAAGAAAACACAATTTTATGGTAAGAATCTAAATGTCTGTCTTTACTCAAATTGGAAAGTGTTTCAGCAATTTTTAATTTCTGAAAATTTTCACCCACATAGACACATTTTCTAGTGAAACTGAGAAGTATAATTTGTTCCCACACCCTCATATGTGATATACTAGCTGAATATGTAAAAATAGGAATTTACTTCATAGTGTTCTGATTCCATAAGCAAATATATCACTCAGAAGTGCTCCTAGGCTGTCAAATTAAAACTTCTAATATTTACTGATGAACTGATGAAATACGTTTTCCTACTTAAAATTCCAAATCTTTTATGTAGTATGTACTCATATTCAGCAGCTACTGTTATTGGCACCTAAATTTCTATAATGTGTTTTATATATCTAAACTGATACAGAATCACAGTGAATGATTTTAAAACAATATTAAATAAACTTGAAGCTAAAGATATTATTTTTTTAAAAAGCTCCTTGTTTATAGAAGTAAACCTCGTATTGAAATGGCTTGGAAGTGTTCACTTAAAAATTTGCTTACATTAAACAAAAAAAAAAAGAGAGAAAGAAAAACATACTAAATTCTTTAAAGACATAAATTAAGGTCCAGTGAGATGATTGAACCTTTTAAAGTAATTGACACCAAGCCTGTGAATCTGAGTGCAATTTTTAAAACTCACACCTTAGAAGAAAGAAACTAATTCTAGCAAATTGACCTCTGAACTTCATAGGAAATACAGAGCTTTCATTCACTCACATCCACAGTAATAAATTAAATGAAAAGATGGATGGATAAAAACACATATTATAAAACATATTGAATAAATAAGTTGCTCAAATATTTTTGCATTTTAGCTTTTCCAAATTTCTATTTTTTTCAAATTTCTTTTTTTATGATTTTTTTTTATTAGATTATTTTCTTTATTTACATTTCACACAAGATATGCTTTCCCAGGTTACCCTCCAAAAAATAATAAAATAAAATAAAATAAAATAAACAAAAACAAGGACAAACCCCTGGTCCCTCCCCTCTCCCCAACTCAGCACCACATCCTCTCTTGCTTACTGGCACTGGCATTCCCATACACTGGGGCATAGAACCTTCACAGGGACAAGGGCCTCTCCTCCCATTGATGATCTACTTGGCCATCTTCTGCTATACATATGCTGCTGGAGCCATTAGTCCCACCATGTGTATTCTTTGGTTGGTGGTTTAGTCCCTGGGAGCTCTGAGAGTTCTAGTTAGTTCATATTGTTGTTCGACCTAAGGGGCTGCAAACCCTTCAGCTCCTTGGGTCCTTTCTCTAGCTCCTTCATTGGGGACCCTGTACTCAATCCAATGGATGGCTGTGAGCCTCTAGTTCTGTATTAGTCAGGTACTGTCAGAGATTCTCAGGAGACAGCTATTTTAGGTTCCTGTCATCCAGTACTTGCTGACATCCACAATAGTGTCTGGATTTAATGATTGAATATGGGAAGGATTCCCAGCTGGAGCAGTCTCTGGATTGTCCTTTCTTCCACCTCTGCTCCATAGACTCTATAACTCCTTCCGTGGGTATTTTGTTCCCTCTTCTAAGAAGGAACTAAATATCCACACTTTGGTCTTCTTTTTCCTTGAATTTCTTAAGGTTTGTAGATTGTACTTTATGTATTCCGATCTTCTGGGCTAATATCCACTTAGCAGAGAGTGCATACCGTGTGCTTTCTTTTGTGATTGCGTTACCTCTCTCAGGATGATATTTTCCAGATCCATCCACTTCCCCAAGAATTTCATAAATTCATTATTTTTAATAGCTGAGTAGTACTCCATTGTGTAGATGTACTACATTTTCTGTATCCATTCCTCTGTTGAGGGACATCTTGGTTATTTCTAGTTTCTGGCTATTATAAATAAGGCTGCTATGAACATAGTGGAACATGTGTCCTTATTACGTGTTGGAGCATCTTCTGGATATATGCCCAGGAGTGGCATAGCTGGATCCTCTGGTAATACTATGTCCAGTTTCTGGAGGAACCGCCAAACTTATTTCCAGAGTGGTTGTACCAGTTTGCAATCCCCCTAGCAATGAAGTAATGTTCCTCTTTCTCCACAACCTCTCCAGCATCTGCTGTCACCTGAGTTTTTAATCTTAACTATTCTAACTGGCGTGAGGTGGAATCTCAGGGTTGTTTTGATTTGCATTTCCCTGATGACTAAGGATATTGAACATTTCTTTAGGTGCTTCTCAGCCATTCAGTATTTGTCAGTTGAGAATTCTTTGTTTAACTCTGTACCCTAATTTTTTCACACACACACACGTACCCCATTTTTTAATAGGGGTTATTTGGTTCTCTGGAGTCTAGCTTCTTAAGTTCTTTGTAGATATTGGATATTAGCCCTCTATCAGATATAGGATTGGTAAAGGTCTTTCCCAAATTTGTTGGTTGCCATTTTGTCCTATTGGCAGTGTCTTTTGCCTTACAAAAGATTTGCAATTTTATGAAGTCCCATTTGTCAATTCTTGATCTTAGAGCATAAGCTATTGGTGTTCTGTTCAGGTAAATTTCCCATGTGCCTATGTGCTCCAGGCTCTTCCCCACTTTCTGTTCTATTAGTTTCAGTGTGTCTGGTTTTAAGTGGAGGTCCTTGATCCACTTGGGCTTGATCTTGTACAAGGAGATAGGAATGGATCGATTTGCATTCTTGTACATGCTAACTGAAAGTTGAGCCAGCACCATTTGTTGAAAATGCTAACTTTTTTCCACTGGATGGTTTTAGCTCCTTTGTCAAAGATCAAGTGGCCATAGGCTTGTGGGTTCATTTCTGGGTCTTCAGTTCTATTCCATTGATCTACCTGCCTATTATTGTACCAATATATGAAAATACCTTGATGTCACTCTAACTAAGCAAGTAAAAGATCTGTTTGACAGAAACTTCAAGTCTCTGAAGAAGGAAATTGAAGAAGATCTCAGAAGATGGAAAGATCTCCCATGCTCGTGGATTGGCAGGATTAATATAGTAAAAATGATCATCTTGCTGAAAGCAATCTACAGATTCAATGCAATCCCCATCAAAATTCCAACTCAACTCTTCACAGACTTAGAAAGATCAGTTTGCAAATTCATCTGGAATAACAAAAAACCCTGGATAGCCAAAAGTATTCTCAAAAATAAAGGAACTTCTGGTGGAATCAACATCCTGGACCTTAAGTTGTACTTTTTCACATTTCTTTAAGAATAAGAAATTTATCTTTTTTTTTCCTAAGGCTAAGATATAGTTTATATATAACATAATTTGAAATTCACCAAATCTCAGTGTTTTGTTTATATTTTTATATGGAATGCATTGAATAATGTAAATATAGAATTTTCAACAGTGACAGCTTTTAGAGTGCTATTTTTCAAATTCAGACTAGAAACTAAGACATGTTAACTAGTATGGGTTCTGTCTTGCAAAATGGACGTCAAGTCAAATCAGTTATTGGTTTGTTCTTACTACAAGCTTTGTGTCATCCCTGTTCCACCAGATCTTGCAGATAAAATTTTTGTGGCTGGCATGGTGTTAATGTTTCACATTTAAGAGTATGCAGAGTATGCTCCTATAACAAATCAAAGAAACAGTGGTGAAGACTCTGTGTTGGCCCTGTTTGACATCTTCATCTCCAATAAGTTGAATGGGTGATATCTTCAGCAGTGCAACCTTGCTGTCGGTTTATGGGGAACAACCTACATAACCTTGGCAATAACCAGAATTGTTTCAGGATTCCTATGGGCCACCTTTGACCCAGAGATCAGTTAGGTGTAACGTAGAGCCAGTACTAGAAGTTTCATTTGGTGCCAGGAGATGGCCAGTTGGGATGCTCTCTCCCCCATTATTATTTGGCAGTTTCATTTATAACAACTTCATAAATGCCTAGGGAATTTTAATTTTCTCCCCTTGTATTTCCCACTACAACCCCTCTTCTCTCCCTCTCCTCACTTGATCTCCCTATGCCAACCCACCTCCTTCATCTATCCATGACTATTCCATTTTCCTTTCCTAATCTCTTCCTTCTAGTCTCTTTCTCTATGCTTATGTTGTTTGTAACCCATTGTTGACACTACTTATTTGACTGAAAACCTAATGCTAGATAGCCCAGCGAGTTACAGGAAAATAAATAATATTGGCCTACAAAAAGAGTGATGACATGACTCCTAATAATATTCTGTCATACTCATATGAGTGTCTTATTGAGCTGTCATGAGAGAAGCTTCCTCCTGCAGCAATGGAGATAGAGATGCACAACCAGACATTACACAGCATATGTGACCTTGAACCACCACCTTAAAGGATGTCTCTCCAACAAATCCTGTTCTTCAGAGTTCAGGGACTCCTGAGAAAGAGGAGGCAGAAAGAGTGTAAGGACCAGAGAGCATCAAAGATGCCAAGAAACAAGCTCATTGGAACCCACAGAGATTGGTAAATGCATAGGGCTTGGCACATGTCTGTACTCCATCCTTTGCACTTACTTTATGGCTTCTCATTTGTTGTTTTTATGGGATTCCTGAGTGTGTGAATCAATGGATCTCTGATCCTTATGCTGTCTCTTGGCTTTTTTGCTTTTGTTGCTATATTGAGTCCAAGTGCTAGGTGTTGGGTTTTGTTTAATATTATTGTAGTTTATGTTGTTATATTTCTAAAAAATGAATAAAGTAAGGAATGAAAACTGAGCTACCTCAGTTAAAGGTTAGAAACTGAACTGTCAATTATACCTGCTGGAAAAAGGAAAATAAGTCTTCTACAATAGAGTGACACTGGATATATCAGCCAATCCAGTATAGGCCTCATGCTCAGGAGAGTTGACCAACATATATAACAGCCTCCACAGGTTGTGTGTGTGTGTGTGTGTGTGTGTGTGTGTGTGTGTGTGTGTGTATGCCAAGTGATACAGGAAGAACCAAAAATGGCTTTAGAACTCATTAAATGCAGCCCTCAGCTTACTACAGCCCCATGAATGGGCCTCTGTGTGGCATGGCGCCAAGGACTATGTGTCCTGAGCACTATATGCTGCTGTAGAGTTCTGATCTGCTTGCAGTCTTCACTCCCCTTTTAATCTAATAATCATATTAAAACTTTAAGGGGGCTTCCCAGTCTCTCACTGGGCGTTATCTCTGGCATGCACAGTACTAATGTTTGTTTGATCTCTTTCAGGCATTGCTGCTGTAGCAGATTAATGCTTCTATCACCACCCAAGAGAAGAACTTAGAGATGTAGATTGTCAACAGTGACTGCCACCCTTAGAAAACATTTGTAAAAATAAAGTTGTTATTGAAGCTAGGTAGAGATATTTTTACTACTGGCTCTGATGTAAAAAAAAAATCTTAGAGAAGAATATGAAGTTCATAATGTCACAGTTTTAACAGTTAATCTAGGGACCCTTTATGATTAGGGAACAAGAACAATGGCAGCACTGGCTGATATGACTCTCACTGAGACTGGACTGGTGATAATTGATTTCTTATTCCTATTTTTGCCCTCAGCCTCCTAATAAGATTCATTAAGAATTATAGATGTGTAGATGTGCCTTTTGAGGATTTAAGATTGGTATAACTATTTTTTATATAAACATTTTGATTTATGACTCTTTTAAGATTTTTAAAAGGTTGGTTTTAAAGATAAATAATAAAATAATTACTCCTTTCTTTGTAACTACAAATTGCTGCCTGCCAGTAAGAGAAACTGGCTGAGAACACTATCTTGCTTGCTTGTACTTTGTTAATATATAACAAGTTGCTTGGTTATGAATGTATGTGAGTTTTTGAGAATAATTTGTTCTCTTTTCATGTAGTACATAATGTTATTTCCTGTATTTGTTTTGGAAAACATATTGTTTTTCCTAATCATATATTAGGAGAATACTAAAACATAATTACATTATAATATAATTATAACATAACTATTGAAAGATTTTGCTGGGATATGTAAGCGATAGAAGAAAGAATAAAAAATAGTGTTGTGTGGCTGGAACACTTTTTCTCCCATTCATCAACTCTGTGTGTGTGTGTGTGTGTGTGTGTGTGTGTGTGTGTGTGTGTGTGTGTGTTCATTCGATTATAGTGTGGTTGGTTTTATTTTTTAGGATGGTTTTATTTTGCTTTCTTAGTTTAGAGTCTTTGTTGTTGAATTGATATTTTCATTTGCTTTGAGATAATGAACTGAAAGTTGACTGGGTGAGGAGGGAAGATTGTCAGGAAGGACTTAAGGAAGAGGAAAAATAATCAAAATACATTTAAATTTAAAATTGTATTAAATGATAAAATATAACAAACTAAATTTAGTTAAAAAGTAAAATTTATATTAAAAAGGTATCTGATGGGAAAACATGAAAGGGGACAACATTTTAAATGTAAATAAAGAAAATATCTAATAAAAAAATAATAAAAATATATGTTATACAACTTGAGGTCAGGGATGGTGATTCTCCCAGACTTTCTTTTATTGTTGAGAATAGTTTTCACTATCCTGGGTTTTTTGTTATTCCAAATGAATTTGCAAATTGCTCTTTTTAACTCTATGAAGATTTGAGGTGATATTTTTATGGGAATTGCATTGAATTTGTAGATTGCTTTTGGCAAGATGGCCATTTTTACTAAATTAATCCTGCCAATCCATGAGCATATGAGATCTTTTCATCTCCTGAGATCTTTGATTTCTTTCTTCAGAGACTTGAAGTTCCTGTTATACAGGTCTTTCATTGGTTGGTTAGAGTCACACCAAGGTATTTTATATTATCTGTGACTATTGTGAAGGGTGTCATTTCCCTAATTTCTTTCTCAGCCTGTTTAACCTTAGAGTAGAGGAAGGCTACTGATTTGTTTGAGTTAATTTTATTTTTTATTTAACATTTTTTAATGATTTTTTCTTCGATATTTTCTTTTTTAAAAAAGATTTATTTATTTATTATATGAAGTATACTCTAGCTGTTTACAGACACAGAAGAAGAGGGCATCAGATCTCATTACAGATGGTTGTGAGCCACCATGTGGTTGCTGGGATTTGAACTCAGGACCTTCAGAAGAGCAGTCAGTGCTCTTAACCACTGAGCCATCTCTCCAGCACCAGGTATTTTCTTTATTTACATTTCAAATGTTTTCCCCTTCTCAGGTCTCCCCTTTGGAAACTTCCTATCCCATCCCCCTCTCCATCTGCCTCTATGAGGGTGCTCCCCAACCCACCCAGTTCCATTCTCCGGCCTAGGTATTCCCCTATCCTGGGGCATTGAACACCCTCGGGCCCAAGTGCCTCTCCTCCTACTAATGTCCAACAAGGCCATCTTCTGCCATATATGTGGCCAGCCCATGGATCGCTCCATGTGTATTCTTCGGTTGGTGGTCCAGTCCCCAGGGGCTCTGGGGCATCTGGTCTGTTGACACTGTTGCTCCCTCCATGGGGCTGCAAACCTCAGCTCCTTCAGTTCCTTCTCCATCTCCTCCATAGGGACCCCAAGCTCAGTCCAATGGTTGGCTATGAGCTTCGTCCTCTGTATTTGTCAGGCCCTGGAAGAGCCTCTCAGAAGACAGCCATATCAGGCTTCTATCAGCAAGCACTTCCTGGCATCCACAATAACATCTGGGTTTGGTGGCTGTATATGGGATGGATTCCCCAGGTAGGGCAGTTTCTGGATGGCCTTTCCTTCAGTTTCTCCTCCACACCTTGTCTCAATATTTCCTCCTGTGAGTATTTTGTGCAGCTTTTTAAAAAGCACTGAAACATCCACATTTTGGTCTTCCTTCTTCTTAGGCTTCATATGGTCTATGAATTGAATCTTGGGTATTCTGAACTTTTGGGCTAGACTGGATATCAAGTTTAAGAGTTCTTTCATGGGATTTTAGAGTCACTTATGTATACCATCCTATCATCTGCAAATAGTGATATTTTGACTTCTTGTTTTCCAATTTGCATCCCCTTGACCTCCTTTTGTTGTCTAACTGCTCTGGCAAGGACTTTGATTACTATATTGAATAGGTAGGGAGAGAGTGGGCATTCTTGTCTAGCCCCTGATTTCAATGGGATTGCTTCAAGTTTCTCTCCATTTAGTTTGATGTTGACTACTGGTTTGCTCTATATTGCTTTTACTGTGTTTAGGTATGGGCCTTGAATTCCTGATCTTTCCAAGACTTCTAACATGAAGGGATGTTGAATTTTGCCAAATGTTTTCTCAGCATCTAATGAGATAATCATGTGTTTTTTTTTCATTGAGTTTTTTTATATAGTGAATTATGTTGATGGATTTCCATATACTGAACTGCATCCATGGGATGAAGCCTCTTGATCTTTGGTTGATAGGCGTCTAGGTTGTTTCCAGTTTCTGGCTATTAAAAATATAACTGAACAAAGTTGAACAAGTGTCCTTGTGGTATGGTGGAACATCTTTTGGGTGTGTGCCTGGAAATAATACAGCTGTGTCTTGATTTAGAACTATTTCCATTTCTCTGAGAAACCACAAAATTCATTTCCCGAATAGTTGTACAAGTTCGCACTACCACCAGCAAAGGAGGAGTGTTCCTCTTGTTCCAGATCCTCACCAGCACGTGCTGTCACTTGAGTTTTTGGCCTTTGCCATTTTGAGTGGTATAAGATTGAAACTCAGAGTTGTGATTTGCATTTCCCTGATAACTAAGGACAAGCTTTCTCTGTGTATCCCTGTCTATGCTTTAACTTGCTGGCCTCAACTCAGAGATTCATCTTCTTTACCTCCTAATTACTAGGATTAGTGTAGTATGCCATTACCACCCATCTATGCATATATTTTTTAAAGAAATAATTTAAATCCATTTTTCAGAAGATGTGATATTATTCTTTATTAAGATAACATTTAATCAACTGGACACATATGGATTATTAAATGATTTCAGAAATTTTTGTATAATTTCTTACAAAACATTTAAATTTCTTATACTAGATGGGCTACCAATTTTTATTTTAAAAATGCATTATTGATATACCCTATATGCTTGATGGTACTAATAAGAAATATTTATCAAATGTGACATACTGTACATTTCTAATGCATCATGACATTCATTAGTTTTATTTCTGGTGCTAAAACAGTACTGTAAAAGCAAAGCAACTTAGGGCAATTTTTGCCTCTTAATTTCCCAAGTTATGGTCCAACTCTATGGGCAGTTCAAGGTGCAGGAATTCGAAGAGCAAATTAATCCACTGCCAAAATCAGAGAGTGAATGTGAGCGTGCCTATGACTCAGCCTCTCTACTCTAGTACTACTCAACTCATGGCCAGGTTTTTCTTGCACATGGGTTGCACACACGTAAATAACAACGTAGGCTATTTTACAAAGGTTCCCATTTTTGAAATGACCCTGTTTTCAACAATTAATTATTGTTATGTGAAATAACTGCCTTAACATGAATTAGTATTGATAAGGTGACTTGAATTTTACCTTCACCATGTTTAGCAAACAATTATTACATTTTATCTTGTAAAAATAAGGTAATATTAATTTTTATGGGGGAAAGCAGATCATTTTATAGATTTATCAAAGTTATATCAGTGAACAGATTTGTAAAGGAACTGCATACAATTATGTTCAGTTAGAAAGAAACAGAGCATGGTGATATGAATCACCATGTAAATTCACTGGCTTCTTCACCAAACAAGCAAGCTTCAATTCTCTTCTCCACTACATATACCGTAGGAGAAAACCAACTCCCATTGGTTTGCTGTATACTCTCCTCCATATAGTGTGGCAAGCTCCAAAAGACTAAATAAATATGTGTAGTAATCTTTAAATGTTAATAGTAATATGCAAAAAAAAAAAAAAGGAAAAAAAAGAAAAAAAGAAAAAGAAAAAAAAAGAAAAAGAGTCTCCGCAGTCTCTGCCTCCCAAGTACTAGGATTAAAGGCGGACACCACCACTGCCCGGCAACATTTTTTTTTAATAGTTATCAATGACAAACAACTTAAGAAACCTGATTAAAGTCTTTTCATTTTAGTTCATCATCTTATATTTTCGGTAGCCTTCAGCTTCCCCCATGTAGTTGTCTTGTCTTAAGGACTCTAAGGATATGTGTCCTAAATTGAAACTGTGTTTTCATTTACCTTTAACTTGCTAAATACCCTAAGAACAAGAGAACCAAATCCATGTTTACGATATTACTTTCTGAAACAAGTCAGACTATTATCTATGAAATCTGACACTCCTGAAGACAAGCTCACCGATTATAAAGATCTACTGTCAGGATCAATTTGTTTGTTAAAAATGAATCCAAACTAAAAGGATTAGTTAAATATACAGCTGAAGATCAAAGCAGCTGGCCACCGAAATGCTCGGCTGATGGTCCTTATCACACATGAGCTTAGAGTGAAAGAGACAGACATTCAAGGTTAAAGCAGTGTCTCAGTGTTTACCAGGGAGTTTGATGGAATGATCATCAAATGCATTGCACAATAGCTGCACCACCCATCTGTCTATTGTTACTACTTGTTCAAAGTATTTGCTCAAGCAGTTACATCAGACCCACCTTTGTCATCCTTCAGTGTCCTTCTAGAGCAAAAGTATAATTATGAGCACATTGGAAAAAAAAAAAGGAAAGCTATTTTAAATAACTGAATGACACAAGATGGAGCTATAGAATGCAGAATGGTGTGAGACTATACCTGAAGGGCAAATTGGGAATCTGTGGCCAAGAGCAGACCCTTAGCAGAAAGTGTGAATGCTTGTGGTTTCTCAACCATGTTTGCTTGGCTCTGGCACATTTGAGAGTCATTTTCCTATATTAATGATATGTATTAAATATGAATTAGGAAGGATGAAGTGCTGCCTAGGTGATATGTAATTCAATATCAGCAATCTACACATTTAAAATGCAACTTGGTAATTTTGTAAATGTATACAAGAGTTAAGAAAAAACCTTATATTTACACTAATTGGTGATATTACGTTGTCTTCTCTGAAATGACTTTATGCCAAGGTTTGAATTTTGAAAGGGCTCATTAAGAAATAAATCTTGTATGTTCCAAAATATGAAAAATTATTCTTTGGGACTTTACTTATTCTAGTGTGCCCAAATAGTTAATTTGTTCTTGTTAGTTTTATTTTCTATTTATTTGCACTAAAATCTTTTAGGTCATAAGTGATATAATTTATCTCTTCATAACCAGTTTATTTAGTCAATTAAGAAGCTCTTTCAGTGTAGTTTAAATTCATTGTGTCAATAATAACAACACTAAATATTCACTATTTTTTATTTGTGTTATTAGAAAAGCTTTCTGGGAGGGAGATAATTAAAATTACATAGAATTATGTCCTGTTTGGACATTCATAAACTTATCACAATGTTATTTTTGCTACATGTAAAGTATTTTCATAAAAATAAATTGTTTACATCATGACCATGTATAAGCCTGACAAACTTTAAGTCACCTAGGTTAGAAAACATTATATATGGAATGTTAGAACAGTATTGATGGAGAAATTGCAGAACATTTTCTAGCTGATACACCAATCAGCACTTTTCTTTTTAATTTCATGAAGGAGTATCTAGAAGCAAATATGTGACAGAAAGCAATGTTGACTTTTTTATTTTCCCAGAAAAAAAACTATTAGAGAGCAATATTCTCTTTTCCTTCTGAAGTTTATGTGTGTGAATTAAATGTGCTTGTGAAATCTCATTACAGGCAGGTTAAATGTTATGTTTTCTATTTCGTGGGTAATGGTGCCTGCTACATTGATGGTTTCTGGAACCTCATAAAAGAACAATGAATTATGAAATGTCTGTTTACAAAAATTGACAAACACATATGACCATAGAGGCAACTGCCACTTTACTAACACAATAACACTTGCCATCAGAAACGTATATCAAATGTAAATCAAATAGTGTTTCCCCAGGAAAGCCATTTTACATTTTTTATATGTCAAAGTTTGATATGTTTGATAAGTATGGAAAACAGTTTACAAAAAGATACAAAGCCAATCATCTTTTTAATGTTAACATGAATATTTATAAATAAGACTATGCTTTTAATATGCTGAATGCCCCAATAACATTAAAGAAAGATGTTATTTCATTCCCTATTTTCTTAATGAACTTTGTAATCCTTCCCCCCCCCCTTTTTTTTTTTGGTTTTTTGAGACAGTGTCTTTGTGTAGCCCTGGCTGTCCTGGACTCACTCTGTAGAACAAACTGACCTTAAACTCAGAAATCTGCCTGCCTCTGCCTCTCAAGTGCTGGGATAAAAGGTGTACGCTACCACTGCCTGGCTGCCTTCTTCAGTTTAATTGATATAATAGATCTATCAATGTTTTATTTGATTCTATGACTGGGAAGTATTCCATTTTATGAATATGTCACAATTTACATGACTACAGATTACTAGACGTATCATTGCATTAGAAAAAAATAAAGGCCTTTGTATCACGTACTTAAAGTATTTGAAAGAATATATAATCATTAGTCTTGATGTGATTTCTTGTTAATTGGTGTAACCAGAAACACTTCTAGATTGTGCAGGCCATCTATAGATAGTTCTACAACATCGTCCTTGACCTTGGTAGCTTTCCGTAAAGTTACATACTCATGATCTTAAGACTTGAAGGGAGCCTCACTCGGGTCATCTTTCTTTGTGCATTTCTTTCCTTCAGGAACACTCTGGCCTGTGAGCTTCAGTTGCATCTGCTTCTTTAGTCTCTTCAGTACTTTCAGAGACTAGCAGACACCATTCACTTTTACCTCCTAGTGTGGCTCCTTGAATTTCATGTCCTAAACTGCTCCTAATGGACGGTGCCAAGCTCTCTTGCTTAATTGTTTTCAGAGATCACTCTTTTGAGAAGAAATAGAGAGTAACTGTTGTAGATTCACAAACATTTTTCAAAATGTATTTATGTTGCTTATGAAGACAGATTATATATGTTCTGTCATTGTAGTACAGTTAGAAGCATGCATATCAAAACTTATACATGATAAAAGAGAGACACATTTGTCAGCTGTCATCTACTTATGTAGGGACATTTGTGAGATTGAGAATGGGTCTTTAGAACTCATACACAAAAAAAATCCTTGGACAAATTTGACAATGTTTTTCATTCTGTTTTTTACAGTATCTTGAAAGATTAAGTTTCTTTTCTTATTAGTTTTGTATCAAAAGCACAAAGGTAATTTTTTTCCTAATAATTTGGAAAGCATAGATAGAATTTCTAAACTTTTTATAGAAGTAATGAAAGTTTCAGTTCAGATATTTCTTGGCCCTGTGTCTAAAGTCCATGGTGACTGGAGAAAAGCACAACTGTATAGCGTAGCACTGAACTGTCACCCTTGAAAAACTAAATATAAGGGATATTGTGTAGACCCACCAGGTGTTATTTATATACTTATGTGATTATAATGTGAATATATAAAAATATGATTTAAGTATATCATTCATACACAAACATACATGCAGGTATATCAATGTAGAAACGAGGTCAGGAATTTGAAGGAGAGCACGGAAGTGTATATGGGTGAATGAAAGAACAAAAGGAAAGAGGGAAATAATGTAACAACATAAAAATTGCATGCGCAAAATAAATAACTTAAAGGGAGTGGCAAAAGTTATTATCAACTTTTATTCTCCATGAGATTTATTAAATTGGTGAGCTTGGTTTGTTTTCTTCTTTTTTATTGTTTCTTTTTTTTTCCTATGTCATGAAGATGCATTGGATAAGACAACAAAAGCAGTTTTGCACTACAGATTTTATTACAGATTTTTCTTTCTGTCATTTTCTGTTTTAAAAGTATATTTGTAATCTCAAACCTTCTTTTCACCAAAATCAACCTTGACCTAAATATTTGATCCAGAATATTACATCTCATGTGAAATTTCTGTTGAATAAGCTCTCTACAGATGCCTGCAATTAGTGTCTGTTCATTTGTGGCTCATGCCCTGTAACAGGACTATCATTTGTGGTGGAAGCATGTTATAAATGGAAATTTTAGGAAGCCATAAATACTAAAAGGCACCTCCTTCTCAGTTGCATGTCTTATTTAGATGAAGTTGATGTGATTTCATTCCAGACAATTGTATTCTGTATAAAAGAAATAGTAAAACAATCACATTTTTATCTTTTCTAAATAGTCTCAAATATTTTGTGTTCACTGATATATATTCATCTTTCTTATGTTCTTGCCCAGATTTCATGATTGCAGTCATCCATTTATAAGGATGAAATGTATTTGAGCCTATATTATGATTTATTTGAGGCTGGCATTTAGTATTTTATTTTGACATCTGATTAATTTCTAAAATAAATCATTTGGAAATAATTTGTAAAAGTTTTGGTAAGTTTCTGCTTTCCTTAATTTTAAAATAGGAATATACTTGGAAATAATGAATAAGATTTTTAAAAAGTATAGAGAGGTTGGTAGGGGAATATACATGCCCATGAAGTCAACCACTGACTTTTTATGTGCACAGTTTAATAGACCTGCATACATCTATGAGCACATAGACACAAACATGTGGATATATACTTACATACAAAAATGCTTCTCTTCTCTCAAAACAGTGAATGGCTAAGAATTTTCAGGTAGATTTTATAATATAAATTTCCTAATTTAAGCAATATCCTTTTAAATTTCAAAAAGTGTAATTGTAATTTTTAAATTCTCTTTTGAAATATTATTGCTTTAGAAGACTTTTAAATTTAATTCTTATTTATTTTGTTATATTATCAACTGGGTAAAGACATAAGAAGAACCAATAATATTTTTTTCGTGGCAGAAAATAATCATAACATTCAAGGTGAAAGGTTAAAATTTTTCATATGAGTTTGATTAAGCTTAGTAAGTTCTATAATTTCCTTAGTTCTTTTTAGTAAATGAAGACTTCATTACATTAAAGTATTTTTTTTCATTAAATCTAGAGGGGTAAGAGGTCTCTGGAAGTTTAAAGAGTACTAATTTTGTAAGGACTAGTAACCTGTAAGATACTTTTAGCATTTCAAACTGAATTCCAGTAAAAGGTTGGGCTGAATGTAAGAACTCTTCATTCTTCAAACCCATTGTCCGTTCAGAGTCCTTTAGTCTCAATAGCTCAGCAGCAGTCCTCAAACCTAAAATTATTCTCTAAACCCCGATCAGGTCCATGCAGACACTATGTCTGAGGATCTCAAGCTGTCATTTGCCTTTCCCATATTTCTTTCTTTAAAGCAGGTCATGGTGCACTTTAATGGGCAGTATTCGACTGGAGTAGGCTTGCCTTAAAAACTACAAAAGCAATGCCCATTCTCTAAGCATTTCTCCTGGGACTGGCTGTGATGATCTTCTCTGGAACTTGACAGACCTCTGTTCCTTTCTTCTGCCACTCTTGGAAAACTGAGTCAAAGATCCCCTTGAGAGTCCCACTCTGCTTGTTCTCATTGCATATCATCTCTTGGGACTCCTCTCCAGCAAGTGACTTTTAGTTAGAGAGCAGAGTAGTTTTTCATTGTCCCTCACTATGTCAGTGTGTGCACTTTAATGAAACTGCAAGTGCAAGTACAGGGTAAATATGAGAAGAAACTTTCTGAGATTGCCGTGGAATTATTTCTACTCATATTTGAATGTACACCCACCAAGTAATTGCTATATACCTATTCATAGTGAATGCTCATCTTACTGATGAACAGTGAGTAGCTATAGTGTCAATAAGGGACCATCTCTTAATTCTCTTCAGTACTACTAGCATTGGCATTCATATTAAGCCAGGAGCGTGTGAATACTTGTTTTTAAAATAACCATACATGAGGAAGTCAAGTGTAAAGGGAATAGTAAAATAAGATTAATAAAAAGAAACAGAAAATCAAGAGAAAAAGTTTACAGTGTTAATACACACATTTTTCTATTCACTAAAAACAAGAGATACTGATTGAACAATCACTTAAATTTTGTATACAGAAAGATCAGGTACATGATACATTATCAATACTTATTAAATTATCCCTTTATATTGAATCCTGCAATTTTTTTCTATGATCATTTATAGGCACATTTTAGAAAGCATAATATTTTAAATGCAAATTATAAAATCAAAACCACAGCATTAAATAAATACCTTTGTAATTTATAATTACATTTTTGAGGTATACACACACACACACACACACACACACACAGAAACACACAATGTACCAGATGATGCCATATTTGTTGGTTATACAATAACCAATAGACAATGTGGTGCTTAATCCTGATTTTCAAATTAATGGGTTTAAAAATCTCTCTGGAAACAAATTTCTCCTCTGTCCTTTAGAGATAATCTAGATTATGTCAGTGAGGTGGAAACATCATATGAGTAGCACCATTGTAGGAGATGGAGTCCCAAACTCATAAAAAAGGAACCAAGTAGGAATAGCAGGTGTGTGATTTCTCTGCTTCCTATTGGCAGATGTGTTGTAGCCAGGCATCTTTTGCTCCTACTATCATATTTTTTTTTCTGCCATAATAATCTATAAACAAAAGAAAACAAACAAAAATGTTTTTACCCTAGGTTGCTTTTTACCTGATATTTTCTCACATTAATGAAAAATTACATAATACAGCTTCTCAATTGTTGGGAATTGGTTCTAACGTTTTGTCTTAATTCAGCTCCCAAGGCTGCACTTCCAGACCCAAGGGTTCCTGCCCCCAGCAGACTTCGATTGGTAATAAAGAACTGCCAAATTGCAAGAAAGAATTGGAAGGAGATGGAGGTGGGACTTTCAGATTGCACGGGCAAGGTACTTAGGAGAGAGGGAAAGGAAGAGGAGACTTTCCATGACTCAGAAGGACTCAGATCAGATTTCATTCCTGCAGGAGAGAAAGCATCCAACATTGTAGGTGGAAAGGTAATGTGGCCCTATTGTGGGACTGCCTAGAAGGAAACAGGGCAGCAAAGATAAAATCTAGATTTATAGGTATTAAGCCAGGAATACTGGGGGGGAAGTGTGTGTTAGCTGTGAGGAAGTTTAAAAGTGTCCAGCCATTGAGCTAGTCAAGGAATATCAAAATTAGCTGGTGTGTGTGTGTGTGTGTGTGTGTGTGTGTGTGTAATATATGCATTTAAATGTATATGACTATGCCAGTACATGTGAATAGACACATACATATACACACAAACACACACACACAAACACATGCACACTAGTTCATATGTACAGAGAAGTACAACTATTGCTTTAACAACCAAAAAATTAGAAGAATGCAAGAGTCCTATGAATACAAGCTGAGTTCATAACAGGACAGACTGAAAATTTCTACTATTCTCAGAGCCTCTGACCTTGGGAAAGATTATTCTACAACATCCAAGGCCTGTTTTTAAGCTGATAATCTCACCTATTTTGGGAATCACAGAAACTGGAATAGAATCCTGGGAAGAAGTAATCAGACACAGACATACCCAATGCCACTCAGGTCTATTGCTCACTAAGGAGTCCCCTTGTCATATTAAAATCTCTGTTTTTCTTTTTGTTCTGCCTTTATAAGACTTGCCAATGACTCACCTTAACTGCAAACACAGAGGAAAGAGAATTCTGATAATGCTTCAGCCTGGATACGTTCACGCATCATAAAAAATATCAAAACAACAACACAAAATAAACCACTAATTAATTCATGTATCTGTTTTTATTATTATTAATCATTTTATTCATTTACATTTCAAATGATAACCCCCTTCCAGGTTACTCATCCAACAACCTCCCATCCTATCTCTCGTTTCCCCCTTCCCCTTTGCTCTTCCACCCATTCACCCACTCATACCTCACTCCTCTAGCATCCTCCTAAAGTGAGGCATCAAGCCTCCCTCTTCTTCCACTGATGTCAGATAAGGCCATCCTCTGCTACACATGTATCTGAAGTCCCCACCCCTCTATGTCTACTCTTTGGTTGGTGGTTTGGTCCCTGGGAGCTCTGGGTGGTCCAGTTAGTTGATATTCTTCTTCTTATGGGGTTGCAATCCCTTTTATCCCCTTCATTCCTTCCCCTAGCTTTTCCATTGGCGTCCCTGTGCTCAGTTAGAAGGAAAGTTGGCTGTAAGTATCTCCATCTGTATTGGTCAGGTGATGGTAGAATCTCTCTGGGAACAAACATATCAGTCTCCTGTCAGAAAGTGCTTCTTGGCTCAGAAATAGTGAGGGGGTTTGGCATCTGCAGATGGGATGGATCCCTAGGTAAGGCAATCTCTGAATGGCCTATCCTTCAGTCTCTGTTCCATTTTTTTTGTTTTGTTTTGTTTTCTCTTTGTCTTTCCTTTGGACAAGAACATTTCTGGATTCAAAATTTTGAGATGTGAGGATGGCCCCATCCCTCAACTGGAGGCCATGCCTGTCTATTAGAGATGGTCTGTACAGGTTGTATCTCCCCTTTATTGGGTATTTTGGCTAAAGTCATCACCATTGGCTTCTAGCAGCCTCTCACGTCCCTGGAGTCTGGGACTTTCTAGTGGCTACCTATTTTTATTTAACAAATATTTACTAAAATATATTTTTGTCAATTATAGAATATGGTCACAGAATAAAGTTTTATGAATCATATGTCCTTCTTATATATTGGAGTATCTTTTGGGCATATGCCCAGGTGTGTTGAAGCTGGGTCCTTAGGTACTATGTCCAATTTTCTGAGGAACCACCGGACTGATTTCCAGAGTGGTTATACCAGCTTGTAATCCCATCAACAATGGAGGAATGTTCCTCTTTCTCTATATTATTGCCAACATCTGCTGTCATCTGAGTTTTGGATCTTAGCCATTCTGACTGGTATGAGGTGGAATTTCGGGGTTGTTTTGATTTGCATTTTCCTGAGAACTAAAGATGTTGAACATTTCTTTAGGTGCTTCTCAGCCATTTAGTATTCCTCAGCTGGGAATTGTTTGTTTAGCTCTGTACCCACTTTTTTAAGAATACAAATCCATTATGTTCCTAGCAGCTTTAATTAAAATAGCTAGAAGATAGAAACAGCCCAGATGTCCTTCAGCAGAGGAATGAATTCAGAAAATGTGGTACATTTACACAATGAAGTACTACTCAGCTATTGAAAACAATGAATTCATGAAATTATTAGTCAAACGGGTGGAATTAGAAAATATCATCTGGATGAGGTAACCCAGTCACAAAAGAACACACATGATACGCACTAATTGATAAGTGGATATTAGCCTAAAAGTTCGAAATAACCATGATACAATTCACGGGCCACATTAAGCTCAAGAAGAAGGAAGACCAATGTGTGAATGCTTCAGTCCTTCTTAGACTGGGTAACAAAGTACTCATGGGAGCGAATATGGAGACAAAGTGTGGAGCAGAAACTGAAGAAAAGACCATCCAGAGACTTCCCTACCTGGGGATCCATCCCATATACAGACACCAAACCCAAACACTGTTGGGGATGCCAAGAAGTGCTTGCTGACAGGAGCCTGATATAGTTGTCTCCTGAGAGGCTGACAGTGCCTGACAAATACAGAAGCAGATGCTCACAGGGAACCATTGGGCTGAGAACGGGGTGCTCAATGGAGGAGTTAGAGTAAGGACTGAAGGAGCTGAAGGGGTTTGCAATCCTATAGGAAGAACAACAATGTCAACCAAACAGAACCCCAGAACTCCAAGGAACTAAACCACAGCCAAGTAGTACACATGAAGGTACTCATGGCTCCAGCTGCATATGTAGCAGAGTATGGCCTTGTTTGACATCAATGGGATTACAGGCCCTTGGTCCAGGGAAGGCTCAATGACCAAGTGTAGGGGAATGCCAGGACAAGGACGAGAGAGTGGGTGGGTGGGTGTACACCCTCATAGAAGCAGGAGAGAGAGAATGGGATAGGGGGTTTTTGGAGGGGAAAGTGGGAAAGGGGATAACATTTGAAATGTAAATAAATAAAATATCCAATAAAGTAAAATAAGGTTTTATGAATCAGATAGTAATATTTGCCAGTGACAAATGCTCATTAATGATCAGCTGTTGTGAATTTTTTTCACTGGAGTTTGGTGTAAACTCCACAAAGTTTTTCCCCTGAGTTTAGGACGTGACAGATCTTAAAAACCAAGCTGTGTGTCTACATGCATTGCAGGTAGGGCATGTGACAGATTCTTTTGTTCAGGCATATGCTCACAGCATGTCACTGTTCACATTGCCTGACTGTATTTCTAGGAAGTACTCTTTTTCCTGTCATATGTTGTTTCCTGAATCCAAACCACCCTCCATGCTTTTTGATTCCATTTTTGTTAGAAGCCTCAACTAAGAAACTCTTCTATGCATAGGATGTTCCATGTAGTTTAAACCTGCAACTAGATTACAGATATATTTTTAAAACCAAGCTAATTTTTTAAAATACCCTATAACTTATTTTCTACCCACTGAGATTCATTATAACTCATTCTTTCTGCATTGTAAATACTTCCTGATCATGCTAGGTCATAAAGATTTATATAGAGAGATAGAAATAGAGATGATATACAGATGGTATATCATAGGTAGATAGAGAGATAGAGAGATAGAGAGATAGATAGATAAATGATCTATTATGTGACAACATCATATTCTAACTTAAGTCCAGAGTCTTAATATCTGTAGGTCAAACATGACAGTATAGGAAAGTTAAAATAGACCTGTTAAAACATTGTGAATGTATATTCCTTTTTGAAGACTGAGAACTAATATGTTATCTAATTCACTTTACTTGTTTATTTTTTCTTGTTGTTGGTGGTGTTGTTTCTTGGCTTCTGCTGTTGTTACTTTGATACATAATCTACTCTGAAGCCTCTCACTATAGAACTTACTATGTACTACAGGCTATCTTAAAGTCTATGATAATCCTCCTATCTTAGACTCTCATGTCCTAGGATTATTGGAATGAGTCACAACACACAACTGTGTTCACTCATTTGGTTGAAAATGAAAACAAAGTGGTAGTTCATCTGGGAAAACATCATATATTTGAAATTGTATTGACTTTCTGTAGCAAAGATGCTTTTTATTTTGTCATAGGAGATATAGTTATTCATTTTCTCCTTAATTGAGCTATTTACTCTTACAGTATCCTCTGTAACTATCCACATAATTTCAACCATGAAAGTTGTTGAAATAATAAAAAGATATATTTCACAAAACTGGAGATTAGTATAAAATTTAATTTCTTCATTCTGTTTTCTCTTTTGGACTTAATTTAATAAAATTTAAATAATATATTTAATATATTTAATTTAATTAATTGATTTTATGATCTCTCTGTGTGTGTGATAGAATATGTGTAGAAGTCAGAAGACAACAAGTTTCTTCTGCTTTTCTCTTTCTACCATATGTGTCTTGATCTACCCTAGGTGGTTAAGCAGTACATGACCTTACAGTCTGATCCACCTCAACTAACCAACAACTTATTTCTATATTTTAATAAGTTCTCTTTAATAAAAACATTAGGTACATCATAACATATCTGATTTTCATTATGTTTCATTGTATAGATTAATAGACAGTACTCATGTTTCAATGACTATCTCTAAGGCTGGATTTTATCTATTTAAATTTGTATTTTGTCCATGATAAGCAGTCATAAATTTTAGTAGACCCTTTCTATTAGTTATTAATTATATTACCAAATACTTGTCTTTTTTTACCTTTGCAAAGGAAAATTGTTTCTCTTAATCTCTCCATTTTGCTGATGTCTTAATGTATAGTGGTTATGACAAGCATAGAATTAGTATAGTTTTTGAAGAATCATTTTTAAAATGATAGTATTGCAATAAAAATTACAAACACATTAAATTCAGTAATTACTGCATTAATTTATGTGTTGCTCCTTTGGTATATTTAAAATATTTAACATGTATTTGGAATATCATGGTACACTACTACTATAACTTTATTTACTTTCTATTTCTATAACTAAATAATGGCAAAACCAAGTTGGGAAATAAAAGTCTTATTTTGTCATATAGCTGACTCTCCAGCTGACAGTAAAGAAATAGAAACTCAGTAAAAGATCTGAAAGCACAAACTGAAGCAGAACTAATATGGCACAATCTGCTTACTTCTTTGTTCTCCATCATGGCTCACCTGGGACATGGATGAACCTGCTCATTGTTTCTCTTTTCATTGTGACTCATTCAGCTTGCTTACTTTAAAACCAAGGCCCAGACCACAGCCAGGGCATCATATCTAAAAGGCTGAGCCCTTCTACAGCAAGCCCCATATTTGCTTACATTATATTCTGATGTACACATATTCTCATTGTTGACCAAATTTCCTGTGAAGTTGATAAAACTAAACAGCACAAACGACCTCTTGTCAAGTTAACTCATTAACAAGTTACTGTTAAATCATAGCCTTTCATTTCTTATTCCCCAAGCTCTCATGATAATATCAGAATATAGATCAGTATATCTTTAAAAGTCCCACAATATCTAAAGAATTAAAACACTTTAAATATTGAAAATTTAGTCTCTTAAACTTTCAAAGTCTGTCAATTGTCAATTTCTGTCAAAAATAAAGTACATGAATCTAACTAAGGAAGAATCATGGTCTGTCTTTCAGCAAGAAAAAAAATTATAAATATAATAAACAGTTAGTGATGTTATAGAATTATTGTCTAGGTTTAATGAAACAAATCAAGGAAAATATAATTAAAACATTCCTCTTTCATGTTGCTAGTTATGAGTAAGAGACTATAATCATTAATAACACCTACAAATATATTAACCTATGTACCTAAGGCAGTGATTAACTGAAGGAGCTGAAGGGGTTTGCAACCCTATAGGAAGAACAATATCAACAAACTGATGCCCCTGAGCTCCCAGAGACTAAACCACAAACCAAAGAGTACACATGGAGGGACCCAAGGCTCCAGCCACATATGTAGCAGAGGATGGCCTTGTTGGCCATCAATGGGATGAGAGGCCCTTGGTCCTGTGAATACTTGATGCCTCAGTGTAGGGGAATGGGAGGATGGAGTGGCGGGAGTGGGTGGATGGGTGGGAGAACACACTTATAGACGCAGGGTTAGGGGACATCGGATAGGGAGTTTCCAGGGGGAAACCAGGAAAGGGTTTGAAATGTAAATAAAGGAAATATCCAATAAAAAAAAAAACTCCCAAGGTAAACTACTAAAAGAGTAAAGAATTTTATGTTTTTATTACATTCCATGTTTTAATATTTATTACTTCAATTAAGGGCTAGTGATATCTGTCTTAATGGACAGTTACCATTAAAATTCATTTTAAACTGCACCAGATGGTAGGGTGCATGCTTGCAAATCAGTACTAGGAATACTATAGCAATAGCATTGCTGTGAGTTTTAAACAACTTGACAATACAATGTGAGAGCTTTTCTCAAAATAAGAGAAAAAAATCCTTCAACATTTTTTATAGCATCAAGTAAAAATTGGACATGTTTTGAAACAACAGCCTGCTTCATTTTATACTCATGCATTAATCAACATCTCCTTTAAATTATTCAGCATGGGGATGGGAAGATAGCAGTGTTATAAACTGCTTGTCTTGTATGAGAAACAGATTCACACTTCATAATAACCAGTAGAGAGTCAGAGTAGCTAATCTACTATAAGCATTTTTTCTATAATTTATATATTCTGATTTATTTTGTTTATTACATCTAAATCATGGGTAAAAAGATTAGCAAATAAATTTTGTACTAATGATATTGACTATTATAAAATGTTAATTTTCTAATTTTAAATATATAATATATACTGTGAAAACATTTGTTACTAGCATAAATGAAGATTAAAAAGTCAAAAATTTAAGAGAGCTAATAAAAAGGTAGTATTATAGGGAAAATGAAAGATTTTAATATTATCATAATAGAAAAATTTTATCTAATAATTCTGAATGTTATGAAGCAAAAGAATAAAGTTATGCTTAACAATAATCAATAATATTCCATTTACTATGGATACTGATAAAAAGTTCTCTTTCACAAGTTTGTTAGTTTTTAAACTTCATTTCTAAGTTGACATAGCAGAAAATATTTTAAAATATCATTATCATTAGAAAGAGAAATCTGTTGAAAAACTGCACTGCCTGTCATGCACTGAACCCACCTCGGGCCAGAGTCATGTTGTGCTTGCCATTTGGAGAACATTTCATTAAAATCAATACAGTAGCTAAATTAGCTTAAAAGCTACTTAATAAAAACCAAATGAATTTGAAGACGTTTAAAGCCCCTTCATACTCTGATGGTAGGCTGCCCACAGTTACAACTGATAATTTAATCAAATTTTAGAACTACAGATTCAAAAGAGATATTTAATTTATAAAAAGTACAATGTTAAAAATCACTAAGAAACATCCAGGATATATATTATCCATCTCTCAATATTAATGTGAATGTTAAGTTTTGGTATATGTTATAAAGTATGACTCAAACTTTTCAACTATTGGTTTTATTTACATGACAAACACCTCAGTTATTATCACCCCAATCCCGAGGAGTTTTCAGATTCTAAGCCAGCAGGAGTGGATCCATGTGTATTATAATCGGGTTAAAGTACATAAAGCTACTTGAGAAGCATACATGTCATTGCTCTCCATTATCCTTCCAATTGTATTCATTTTTATTGTAAGTTAGGTTTTTAAACTTATATACCTGGTATTTATGTGTTCTATGTGCATCTAAATCAGATTCATCCAAATTAGTCATCTTGAAATGAAAACAAGAGAAATGATCGACATGTAGTCTTCATTGGGAAGTGAAAAAAATTATATACATATATAATATATATAATATATAATATATAAAATATATATATATTCATATCATGTTTTTGAGCCTCCTCTAATATTCATTAAACCCTGCTTTTATTTGAAGAAATAAGTGCATTTATACACATTAATCTGAGTTGTTTCCTTAAAGTTAATAAAATTTGGAAGATTACACAAGTGCTAAACACCAAGGTTTTCAGCCTTTGCAGAGCTACATTTGAAGAGGCAGAAAGGAAATGAGCAACACATTTTTACTAAAGATTATACAGTGGATAGTTCAAAGTGACAAAATTAAATTCAGTTAGCTATGTCCTCTTTTTATGTCTTATCCTGCTGTTAATGCTAATAAATGGCATATACCATACATACAAACTTACAGGTCATGTACTTACACACAAACACGCACACGCACACACACACATGCACACACAATTGGTTCAAGAAACAAGCTAATCTTACCTACAAAAGTAAGTTCCAGTCCATTGAATCTCTACTCATTTTCTGTATGAATGAGAACAGCAGGGGTTGGTGCCTCACTATATAGGCAGAAGCAAATCAAATAAATTGGATATGGATATTGATTTGACCTTCCTTTTATAGGCTCATACTTTATAACAAGTTTTCAACTCATCAGGCATTATACTGGAAAAACTAATTTTGCTAGTGTTTATATATTTCCTTCTGAAATAGCAGGTGCCTCACACTGCATAAGCTGACATATGAATATCTTAAAGCAGCGTATTATTTAGATATGAAGTTCTTTCACCTATCTGTACAAGTTTGTGATGATTATTCTTTGTCACTGTTCGTGATGATCGTTTTTTAGTACAATCTGGTATACTCTGGGAAGTCACACGGGGAGAGACTGACTGGATCAAGTTAACCTGTAGGCAGACTAATGGAAGATTTCTTTCCTCAATTTTTTACTTTCTTTTTTCTCATGTTATTTTTTAAATTATTATTAATCATTTGATTTGTCTACATTTCAAATGTTATCCCCCTTCCTGATCTCCCATCCATGACCACCACCACAACCCCATCCCCTTTCCCTTTGCCTCTAAGAGGGTGCTCCTCCTCCTACCCGCCCACCCACCTATTCCTGCCTCACCGCTCTAGCATCCTGCTTCTCTGGGGGATTAAACCTCCACAGGACCAAGGGCCTCCCTTTCCACTGCTGCCAGATGAGGCAGTCCAGTGGAGGGATGGGGCCATCCACCCATCTAAAAGTTTTTAAGCCAGAGTTATCCCTTTCTAAAGGAAATGCAAGGACAAAAATGGAGCATGGGCTGAAGGGCCATCCAGAGACCGCCCCACCGTGCAATTCATTCCATATGCAGACACCAAACCCTGACACTATTGCTAATGCTAAGGAAAGAGCAGACAGGAGCAGACAGGTATGGCTCTCTCCTGAGAGGCTCTACCAGCACCTGACAAAGATAGATGTGGACACAGTCAAGCATTGGACTGAGCCCGGTGACCTCAATGGAAGAGTTAGGGGAAGAATTGAAGGTGCTGAAGGGGATTGCAACCCCAGAGGAAAAACAATAGTATCAATTAACCATACCCTCCAGAGTTCCCAGGGACTAAACTGCCAACCAAAGAGTATGCATGGACAGGTCCATGTCTCCCGCTACGAATGCAAGATTTTTTAACTGGGTTGAGATAAAAATACCTGTACCTATGGGCAATGCCATTCCCTGTGCAGTGGATATTGAATTATATTAAGTACATATTCATTCACCAATTTTGCTCTCTGATTATGGATGTGATAACCAAGTATGTCAAGTTTCTGCTGCTGTAACTTCCCTGATGTGAAAGAATGTAATATGGAATGGTGACCAGAAATAAATCCTTTCTCTCCAAACAGAAAACAAAAAACAAAAAACAAACAAAACAAAAAAAAAATAAAAGAAAGAAAGAAAGAAAGAAAAAGAGAAAGAAAAAAAGAAAAGAAAAGAATAAACTTTTGGGTAGTCAGCTAACCTCTATCTATGGGTTTTGATTTTCTTAGTTTTTTTTCTTATATTGAAAATAGAGTTTTTTTTTCTATTTTTTTCATATACTATGTCCAGTTTGCAATTTCTTTTTGTTGTTGTTGTTGTTGTTGTTGTTGTTTTGTTTTGTTTTTCCAGACAGGGTTTCTCTGTACAGCCCTGGCTGTCCTGGAACTCACTCTGGCTCACTCACTCAGGCTGGCCTTGAACTCAGAAATCCGCTTGTCTCTGCCTCCCAAGTGCTGGGATTGAAGGCATGTGCCACCACCACCCAGCTACAATTTCCTTTCCCTTTATTATTCCCAGTTCCTCCCTAACTCCTGAACTGTTCATATTCACTACATTTCTATCTTTCATTAGGAAGCAAACATGCTTTCCAGGACGAACAATAAAAACAAAACAAAATAAAATAAAATACTTCAGAATAGGTCAAAACAATCAACAAGGAAGAGACCAAAAATCCCCACCTCAAACAAACACAAAACAGATTCAAAGAGAATCAATTGTTTGTATATTTGTACACTAAGACAGCCCATAAGAACTTAACAAGCACAAAATCAGAAGCCATAATAAACATACAAAGGATTTTTGGAGGAAAGTGTGTGTGTGTGTGTGTGTGTGTGTGTGTGTGTGAGAAAAAGAGAGAGAGAGAGAGAGAGAGAGAGAGAGAAAGAGACAGAGAGACAGAGAGAGACAGAGACAGAGACAGAGACATACTGAGAGACAGATACTTTCATACACAGAGATACAGAACAAGTGAGACAGAGATACAGAGAGAGACAGAGAAAGGGAGAAAAGGAGCGAGGAAGAGAGGGAGGTGGAAAAGAAATGAAGGTTTGAGGGAGGAATAAAGGAAGAAGGGAGGGAAGAAGGAAGGAAAGGGAAAGGAAAAAAGACAGAAGGAGGAAGGCAGGAAGGAAGGAAGGAAGGAAGGACACTAATGTGACATTATAAGACAGGAACCTCCTAAAAATGCACTTATTTTCGTTTTATCCTGGCCTTCTACCACTGCACATGCAGCCTATCCTTAATAGTAGTTTGTTCCAACTATGAATCTCTATTCAGCAAAACTGTATTTTAATTTTCTGTTTGAGTCCCTGCTGTGGGTTCCCCTCATGAAGATTGTCACACTCTTTCTTGGTCACCAGGGAAGAGCACATTTTGTAATGATTAGGAGGTATAGCCTTGTTGGAGGAGGTATCTCACTGGAGGTGGCTTGAATGTTTATTAAAAGCCCAGGTCAGGCTCATTGGCTTTCTTCCTAGTGCCTGAGGATCCACATGTAGAGCTCTCAGCTATTTCTTCATTGCCATGTCTTCCTGTATGCTGCCATACTTCTTGACATGATGATAATGGACTAAGCTCTGAAACTATAAGCAAACCCCATTTAAATTCTTACTTGGCCCTGGTCATGGTGTCTCTATACAGCTATAGAAGACTAAGACCAACCTGTAAATTGGTTTCCACCATATCTTATAATAACATACAAAGGAAACTAGAGCATATGCCTATATTTCACTTTAAAAATATGGTATGAAATAGCTAGATCACTTGAGAATTTTATTTGTGATGTGTTCATAATCACCAACTTATGTATTCGTTAAGCATTCTGTATATTAAATTAATCTTGTACAAAATAAATACTAAATAAATAATAAATATATACATAAAGTAACAGTGTGTAACAAGACAATGGAACAGGATCTGACAATTCCTGCAGGACAGATTTTATAGCTATATTCTGTAAGGTAATCCATGTTCCCTTGAATATATATATATGGTAAAGTTATGGAAAGCACCAGTTTTAATGTAGCAATAGTATGAAAAAATGGGAGTATGATTTCTTTGGTTTATATAACCAATTTATTCATTTTCTGCAAGATGGTAAGCAAGACACAGATCTTCATCAAATGTATTATTTCCTACCTGCAGGTGTCTGACATTTTGTGTGTGAGCAAAACATGTGTGAAGGAAGAGAAAATGAACTGTTTAAACTCTATGTCTGCATCATAAGCTGTTAATCAATAGTGTTTGAACATTTTGATTCATTTCCCAATAAAATATTAAATTCTTCCTTATCTTATAATAAATGGGCAAAGTATTGTCAATCACTTTAGTTAACTTCTCTATTAAACCCCAGGCCTGTATTCATCTCTTTGAGAAGTTATGGTAATTTATATATATGACTATACACACACACACATATGTATATACATATACATAGTCATGTATATATATTATATATTATATATATTAATGTATATATATGTATATACATGTATATACATATGTATATATATGATTTGAAACCTGAATAAATATAGCATACAAATCAAATATCAACAAATTAAATGAATATCTCAGTTAATGAAATATAGTGTATATCATATTATTTAAAAAGTAGCCAATATATTTATTACAATGCTACTCCTCTGTATATAGTAAAAAATACATGAAATACTCTTTTTCATAAGATACACATTATTAACGTTGTATGTAAGAATTGATGAAAGATGTGACTTAAATCCTTAAGGACTACATATTAAAGATTCTATAAAACATCATGAAATAACCAATTCAATAGGTCCTCAGAGATTTTTCTATTTAATTTTAAAAGAACCGAAACAAAAGCAAGACATATAGTATAAACTTTATGAAGAAAACAGATTGACTAAATGAGGCTGTATAGGATACTCTAATTCTCTTCTCATTGTTTAATCTATTTTCACAACTTACTTACTGGCTTATATTGTGAAATTTAAAAAAATTAAATTTAATGTTTTATTTTATTTTGTGTTTATATATTTTAATTAAAATTAAATTATATTAATTTACATCTTCTTTTTTTGTCCTTCAGCATCTTCCATTATCCTTACAACTGCTTCATACGTCATACTCTCAAATTGATACCCTTCTTCTTGATCATGATCATTGCATATGATAATATTATTTTTATTATTTTGTATATATGGTTTGCAGATGACTCTGTCATGTTAGAAAACCCAATACCTATTATTGTCCTCTGCTCTTGAATAGGCTGTCTCCCCAATTTAATATTCATCAGTTGCATCCAGGTTTTTGTCCATAAATGATACCATGTGAGATATTTTCCCTTTGACATTAGTATGTTCATGGATACTATCATTGTTCATATCTTGTTTAAACAGACATTTTATTAAAAACATCATACTTTTAGCCACTGTGGCTATTAGAATCCCACCATCTTATATGTTCTCTGAGAAGTAAATCTAGATGTTTTAATGTAGGTATACCTACTGGGATTTGGTGCTTCTCAAACTGTTCATCTCTACATTTTGCAAAGCTGTGCTTTTCTTTGATGGTATCTATTTGCTACAAAAAATAGTTTTTTGATGAGGGGATAATAGCTAGACCTATCTCTTTGTATAAAGATAAGATTTAGAATAAAGCTAGAAATTATGGTGCTCTAGCAAAGTTGCTGTAGTTGATTCTGTTGATCTTACTAGCCCTGCAAAGCTGGCTCGGTTTATAGTACCAGTTATTGCTTCCTTCCTGTTGAGTAGGCCTTAGAGCCCAATCAGACAATTTTTGCTACTACCCACATGTGAATGCCCCTGTACCTTTATGAATATCTTGTCATTTTAATCATTACTATCATTCATAGGTATCTCAACTAGGTAGGACTGTAATTTGCTTCCGTCCCTTACTCCCTTGGCTACCTACTTGATATTTTCTGCTCACATGTAAAGTAGATCACAGAAAAGTAGCTTTTAGGCAAGATGAATCTCAATTCTTCCAAGTCCAGTGTCCTAAGCATTAGGTGTCTTTAGTAATGGAGACTTTTACATTTAATTTCTGGAGAGACAACCAAGAACAGTCGCCATAGTCTCTATTGTTTTAGGAGTCATTTGTACTGACTTAACCATTCCTAAAGAGACTTTTCTTGACTGGTAATACTAGGGGTATCTATTAGTCTGTGGTTCATATCTATGATTTATTATTATGAATCTATGGTTCATTATTAGTCCTGAAGCACCAAATGCAAAAACTAGGAAAGCAAGTTCCAATTGTCAATAGTATAAAGAAGGCAATACAGGCATAGAAAGAATGAGGAGGACCAAAGAACACCTAAGTTGTTTGGTATAACCTAAAGAAATTTTTTTTCATAATTATGTAAAACCTATCAGTGTGTGTGTGTGTGTGTGTGTGTGTGTGTGTGTGTGTGTGTGTGTAGTTTCAAGCTCAATGATTACTATCAAAACTAAAATGGTAGCAAGGTCTAACTTTCCTTCATCAGAAAGAAAAAAAGTAGAACTTTTTGAGTACTAGAATATTTCAATATACTATCTACTTATTAATAATTTAAAAATGTACTTATTTTTAAGTAAATGATAGATATGCACCAAAGCAAATGAAAAGAAAACTCATAATTTTTAATATATGAAAATAATATCATGCTCAAAATAATTAATTGCACTATAAAGTAAGTGCATTTCAAGGGTTATTTAAAAAGGTTTCAAATTCTTATGGTACAGAAAGAATTGGGATTCTGCGAGCTCTTAATCTATATTGACTCTCTTTAATCCACTTCAACATATTCATACACATGTGTAATTGCCTGCACTGTAACCCTGCTGCAGTCTGGGTAGTATACTTCATTTTAAAACTCTTTAGTTATTATATTAAATATGAATATAAATACTCACTGCTTTGTTTTCTAGTTAGGTGAATAATAAAATAATTTATAAGATGTAATAATAAGACAAATTAATAGTTTTAGTGTTCTGAGTCAAACATTTTTAGAAATATATCAGGATGAAAACATTCCAAAGTCTTACTCTTTCATACCTCATTGATAATTTAAGACTTTCAGGAAAATTGATAAATATATAGATTGCATTTTCATGAAAGAATCTCTGTTTTCAAATTCTTATTTCTGAGTGTGATTAAGGGATAGGAAGTACATGTGCATGACATGCATGGGAACGGATTTCAAGATTGTAGGCAGGGTTGGCATTGATTTATGTGCATCTGTACAGCTTAGGGCCCTATGGTATCCTAGAAAAAAAACTTCATTCATCATTCAACCTATGAGTGTTATCAGCTCATTATTTGTTAACATTTGTTTGTTAGTGGTGGCATCTATAGTCCTTAGAGCAATACCAACAGTTCTATGATGACAAATATGCTTCTTATTTCCATCCGTATTTTGTATAAGAAAATGCCTTTGACCCTAAAAGCTGATAGTCCACTTCGTTCAGCTTATAGGGGCCATGAAAATTTTGGACACTTAAAAAGTGTTTCTGAGACCAGTCCCACAACACCCAGAGGAAGCTCCACTCCCAGGCACTCTAACATACCCAGGATCATAAGATCAGAGGTGAGGAGGACACAACATCTATTCCAACACCAGGAGTAACTAGGGCCAGCAAGACCCAGGCACACAGGAACTCTGCCAGTCCAGTGGCACAGGTTCCTTCTGGTCTGTCTGGGCCAGTGCCCTGAGCAGACTTCCGTGCAAACTCCTCAGCTAGTCCCACAACACCCAGAGGAAGCTCTACTTCCAGGCACTCTAACACACCTAGGATCATAGGATAAGAGGTGAGGAAGACTCAACATTTGTCTCAACACCAGGAGTAACTGGGAACAGCAGGACCCAGGCATGTAGGAACTCCACCAGTTCAGTGGCAGGGTTTTCTTCTGGTCTATTGACCTGTGCCCTGAGCAGACATTGGGTGCAAACTATGCAACAAGTCCCATGACACTCAGAGGAATCTATACTCCCAGGTGCTCTAACAGGTCCAGGATAACAGGATCCCAGGATGCCAGAATCTCAGGATCATAGAGACAACTTGACTCTGAGGAGTTCTGACACAACCAGGATCACAGAAAGGACAGGCTCTAGTCAGATATAGCCAGGGCAGGTAGCACTAGAGATAACCAGATGGTAGGAGGCAAGCACAAGAACATAAGCAACAGAACCAAGGCTACTTGGCATTATTAGAACCCAATTCTCCCACCAAAGCAAGTCCTGATCACACCATCACACCAGCAAACGAAGATTTTGAACTAAAAGCACTTTTAATGATGATGATTGAGAACTTTAAAAAGGACATAAATAAAATAAATCCCTTAAAGAAATACAGGAGAACACAGGTAAACAGGTAGAAGCCCTTAAAGAGGAACCACAAACATCCCTTAAAGAATTACAGAAAAACACAATCAAACAGGTGAAGAAACTGAACAAAACCATCCAGGATCTAAAAATGAAACTAGAAACAATAAAGAAATAACAAAGGGAGACCACCTTGAAGTTAGAAAAGCTAGGAAAGAGATCAGAAGTCATAGATGCAAGCATCACCAACAGAATGCAAGAGACAGAAGAGAGAATCTCAGGTGCAGAAGATACCATAGAAAACATTGACACAATAGTCAAAGAAAATGTAAAAAGCAAAATTCTCTTACCCAAAACATCGAGGAAATCCATGGCACAATGAGGAGACTAAACCTAAGGATAATAAGTATAGAAGAGAGTAAAGACTCCCAAATTAAAGGGCCAGTAAATATCTTCAACAAAATTATAAAACTTCCCTAACCTAAAAAAGAGATGCCCATGAACATACAAGAAGCCTACAGAACTCCAAACAGACTGGACCAGAAAAGAAATTGCTCTACTCACATAATAATCAAAACACCAAATGCATTTAACAAAGAAAGAATTTTAAAAGTATTTAGGGAAAAAGGTCAAGTAACTTATAAAGGCAGGCCTATCAAAATTGCACCAGACTTCTCACATGAGATTATGAAAGCTAGAAGATCCTGGGTAGATGTCATACAGACCCTACAAGAACACAAATGCCAGCCCAGACTATTATACCCAGCAAAAGTCTAAATTGCCATAGACAGAGAAAACACGATATTCAATGACAAAATCAAATTTATACAATATCTTTCCACAAATTCAGCCCTACAAAAGATAATAGATGGAAAACACCAACACAAAGAGCAAAACTACACTCTAGAAGAAGCAAGAAGGTAATCTTTCAACAAACCCACAAAAACATAATTAAAAACAAAAACCCTCCTCTAATGACAAAAATAACAGGAAGTAACAATCACTTTTCCTTAATATCTCTTAATATGAAAATTAATAATACCACCATATTCTAATTTATTGGAATTCAAAAATATGAGGAATTAGAAATTTGTTGGCTGTCATCCAGTGGTCTCTCTTATTTGGTAATTGGAGAAATAGGTCCAATATTGTACAATCCATAAACACTTCCTTCTTGTTTATATGTGACAGTGTCTTGCTGTGTACCACATAATGGTCCTGAGATCATGCTTCTCCCATCTCAGCCTCTTTATTAGTAAGATTGTTTATTTGATGCTTTTACACTATACTATGGTTTTCGGAACAGCTTACATATTTCAAACTTATTCATACAGTCAAAAGAAATGTAGATAATTAAATTGGGAGGTGGCTTGTAAGAGAACAAAAAAGAGTGAGACTGAATGCTTTGCTTGTTATTTATAATTATTGTAACAATTTTGAAGATGAGAACTTTATGAGTTACTCTTTTTCTGAGATGAATGCTTTTCAAAAGCATCACAGCCAATGAACCAGATTCTTACCCTCACCTAATGTCTGTGCCACCCTCCAAGCAGAACCACTGTTCATTGAAACAGTTGGCAAATGACTTCATGGATATGATAGATCATCTTAATACACACACCATTTCTTAAATGAATGTAACCTGTTCTCTTTGGGCTGAGAATGAAGTCAATCACTCAAGTCAAATAGCTTTGACCATAGCAGAAAATCTGTATCCAAAAAATCGTGCCTACAATTTATTCCTTGGTGCAGCAGAACTGTCAACTCTCAGCATAGCTACTATGGAGGTAAAATCCTTTGGTGATGTGAGGGTCACTGAAGTACAGCCTTATTACAATGAACTTCAGTGTCTAAAATTGGGTTTGGACCAATTTTATTTTGGGTTTATACCACAGTATTGGCCAAGATTTTATGCTCTAGTAAAAACAAAACAAAGAAAAGTCTTTATCTGTGTTCATTAAAAAAAAAATTCTAGTGATATATTATTTTAAAATATAGAGTTTGTATGTTTGGAGTTATTTAAAATTTATATTGAGAAAAACATATGTATTTTCAGTATTGTTGTAGATAAGCATCTAGATAAGATGTTCAATTGACTGTTGCTTTATATCTAACAACATTTGTAATACTCATTTTTATTGCTATAATATTTTATAAATTTTAAAGTATATGATAAAATAAAATAAAAAAAATGAAAGGTTTGGCAGGTATTGAAGGGGGGTCTCTTCGAGGAGTTGGATTCAGGAGGGAAAGAAGGTTGTGATGTAACTCTATTTACTTAAAATAGGTTTTTAAATGTTAACAAATTCAGATAAATTGAAATTATGTATCTTTTCTCATCATAATGCAATAAAACTTAAAACAATAAAAAAGTGTTTCTGAAATTTCAGCACTTTATCAGTTCTATAGCAGCTGAGAAGAACACTAAAATTAAGAGAAATGAATTATAATTTCTGTTCTCGCTCAGAAAGAACAATTAGAGAACAAATCATCAGTTCAACTATACATTATATGTCACCAGATATGCCTATGTGTTGTGCCTGTGTCTCTCTCCTGCTGCTGATAGCTGATGCCCTCTGCTGCTGAGGGCCTGGGGCTGCATGGTGTATTAGTTAAAAATGAGACAATGTATAAATGAGATATTTTATTATAGGAAAGAGAAAATAGGCCAGTCATGTAGAGAGAAAGAAAGGAGAGGAAGGCGAGAAGAGAAGGAGAGAGAGAGAGAGAGAGAGAGAGAGAGAGAGAGAGAGAGAGAGAGAGAGAGGAAGAAAGCAAGAGAGCAAGAGAGGAAAGCAAGAGAGAGAACAAAGAACAAGAGAGAGAAGAAGAAGGCAAGAGAGAGAATAAAGAGCAGGAGAGAGAAGAAGAGGGCAAGAGAGGTAGAAAGTAAGCATGAGAGAGGGGAGCGGGCCAACCACCCTTATATTGTGTGAGGCATGGCTATCTATGGGGTTAGGCATAGCTGGCTGTAGTCATATGACTGGGGGTAGGGTCCAGCTAGAATGCCAGGAGCTTAGGGCATTTTCTACTTGATAGAGCACATACCTCCTGAGGGGGCAACTGTGAGAGGTTGTGACTGAAACAGGGACCAAAGACTCAGGAGTTCTGGCAGAACATCTAAGGTCCCTTGTGAACAGAAATAGCACACTGGGTGATCTTAGGGTTCTAGGCCTATTACTCAACTGAGCCTAGGTTGTCTGAATAGGCCACTCTTCCCTACACCTATGTTTTTACTTGAAAAAACTCTGGAATAAACTATAAAATTCTTGAGTGCCCCATAGATACTGAAGTATACCATAAATATGGTACTATATTAGAAAAGTTTTGATTATAAATATATTTTAAACAAGAGAAATGTAGTAACAATTTGTTTAAATAAAATATATAGTACTTTATTAGTATATAAAACAATATATAAGTGTCTCTTGATTATCTTGCTCTGTTGCCAAAATTGACCTCAAACTACTGGGTTCCCTTTTCAAGTACCAGAGACTATATATATCAGTGTGCCTTGATCATAAAAAAAGACTTTATTTGGTACATTTAATTTATTATATGGCATCCATGTTATTTTGATATTTATACACATTGACTATGGTAACATGGACTTGTGTGCACATGAAGTCTATGTTGATTAGATGCACTCCTGGCCTGCTAGTTTTTACTTGTTGAGGCCAGGTCTTTCAATAAATCTTGAGCATATTTATTTACCTCAATTAGTTTAGATGATGTACTGGCTAGTTTTGTGTGTCAACTTGACACAGGCTGGAGTTATCACAGAGAAGGGAGCTTCAG
>NW_022196905.1:54358172-54358628 GCF_008632895.1 Mastomys coucha | reverse complement strand
CTAGTTACAGCAGTGTTTTGGGAATGCCAGTACCAGGCAATGACCACCAAGGGCAGCAGCAGCAGTGGCGTACAGGCCTCTGGAGCCCAGAAGACAAGATGTGTGCTGTGAAGGGCAGAGCTAGAGAAGTGACCAGTTAAGTAAGCCCTTAGAGGAGCTCAGAAGATTGTGAGTTGGAACTCAGACATTGGTTTTGCTTTTGATTGTGACTGTGCCCTGATATTTTTCTCTCTTGAAGGAAGAATGTATTTTAGTGGAGCCCACAGTTAAGAGACTTTGAAGTTTAAAAGATATTGGATATTTTAAATTGATTGAACTTTTAATATGTAAAGACTGTGGGACTTTAGATCTTGGGGATGAATAAGAACATAAGGGTTGAGGCTAAATGGTGATGTGTTTGTGTGTCAAGTTGACAAGGGGTCAATTGTACTGGCTGGCTTTGTGTGTCAACTTGAC
>NW_022196905.1:54317232-54357530 GCF_008632895.1 Mastomys coucha | reverse complement strand
TCATGGTCATGATGTTGTGCAGGAATAGAAATCCTGACTAAGACAGAGGACCAATGGACTCTCCTCACCATCCCATATGTTTCTGTCTACTATTTCACCTGATTTTAACACAGGTTTCTATTCTTGGGTCTTTATACTTACACAATAGCACTTTTATTGATGGAACTGAGTATTTTAGCTGCTACCTATTGTATTTTACTTAAGTAATTCATAGGGAGTTTGCTTGTTTATTAAAAATTTAGTTTGTCTCTCTTCTGTTCCACCATTGCGCACACTGCCCTATATGTCATTCTCTACTTCTTTCATTCCTCACCTACTTTGGGCCTCTCTTACTTTCCTTAGTCTCTGACTCTGTTTCTTTTTGTTGTCTAAGGTAGTCTCCAACTTAATGTCCTCAGATCCAAGTCTCTTACTAAATCCTTATTAATTGGCATGTTGTTAAAAGTTGGTGATGCTTGGGGGTCCAAACCAAGTGGCTATACTGAAAAGGTCTCTCTTCTCCCACACTTACAACCCAAGGATTAAATTTTAGATTTACTAATTAAATGTGATGCCCGTTACCTCTGTGCTCAAAATTCTCTAAATTATCCATTCCAACACAGACTTCAGTTGATTCTCTAGCCTCTGGATCCCATACGATCTGTAAAAAATATATCTTTTATGTTTTGAGACTACAAAATAAATAATTTTTATTTTCTCCTTTCCTTTATCTATTTTAAATCCCTGCCCCCTACATTTTAGTGGAATTTTAATCCAGAAACATTTGAAAGACAAACACACCTTTAGTCACACCTTAAATCCCAAACAGTTTAAGTAAGGTTAGTTTGGAGAAGGAAGCAGTCATTTTTGAAAGTCATATCTAGTTGTTTAATAGACAAAATGACAAATCAGAGAAAAATTTGATAGAATGAGTCAGAGATAGGATACACTGAACTCTCATGAGAACAGACAGGCAAGAAAGTAATTTGAGAGCAGTGCAGGAAGAGAAAGTTGAGTTCAGGTTGGTTCAGTTAGTTCAGTTCAGGTCAGTTGAATTAGGGTAATAGAGTCCCTTGAGTTCAGTCAGTTTAATATGATCAAGGGGGTAGAGTTCAATAAATTGGGAGAGCAGTGCAGTAGAGTTGAGTTTGGTAGAGTAGAGTTGGTAATTTCATAAAGTTTAGCTCTAGTCATTAGAGGCCAGAGAACAAGAAGGAACCAGAAGATTAAAACAAAGTTAATTTAAGGACAAGCAGAACAATTCAATTAAAAGCCCAGAGAAGCTGCATTGAAGAAATCACCATGGAGAGGCTTTTGAGGCAGAACAGCTGAGCTGAACCAGCCAGCCAGAGTTCAGAAAGAACTAGAAAGGCTGAGCTTATTCAGAAACAATAGTTATACTAGGTCAATAAAAGTTACTTTTACATTTTATTGTTAAGCCTAGGAATAATTGCAGAAGAATGAATGGAGAAAATATGAAATCCAGAGAAATAGAGAGTTTGCTGAGAGATTTTGATTTTTAGGAATGTCTGAAGCTACACCCAAGGTCTCAACTACATGACTGCCTATACATGGACTGAAATAGAACAAGAACAGACATGCCTATAAGAATTTTACATTCTCTTCATTACTGATTCATTACTAAATGTCATATACCATTTCTCCTCAATTCCCATGAGTATCCATCATGCTTTCCTCTCTGCCTGATACCTATCCTTTCTTGTGAAATTCTTCCCCTCTTTCATTATTGTGCTTAATACCTTTTTCAATATTCTGCTCAAATGAGCTTTTGTTAACATTGCCCTATGGTAGCAAAGTCCACATGGACAAGTTCTGACATCCCATCACAAGTCACATAAGAAAATGTTTGCAAGCAGCACTAATTAGCAGGACAAAATTAGTTTAAACTAAATGAGGACACAAAGTTGAGCAAGGGTGACAGAAGGCTAGATCTTAAAGGAGATTAAGGACAGTATGAATATGACAAATTTCAATGTATGAAATTATCAAATATTTATAAAATATTGTATTTTATTTTTTAATCTTTTATTTATTTACTTATTTACTTATTTATTTATTTACCCTCCAGATTTTATTCCCTTCCCTGTCCAGCCTCTGGCTGTATTTTAAAATATTTATGTACAAGTATCTTTCACTGAACTTTTTTTTTTTTTTAAAAAAGGAACAAAATATTACTTAGTAGTAAATCTTATTTTAAAAGTAAATATATTAATCAAGATTTTTAAATTGTTTATTTTGTTCCTTTAAGATTTCATACAAGTATAAAATGTATTTGTATCATATCAAACACAAACACCACTTCTATTTTTTTCTAAGAGCATCCTTCTTCCAGGATACCCTGACAAGCCTCATATTTGCTTGGAAAAGTCCTAGTTTAAATTTATGCAATTATATTTTTTGTTCCCTCAAAACATTGTAGTTAATAAAATATTTTAACAAATTATGAACTTCTATTTTATTGAGCATCCTAATATTTAAAAAAATAGGAAAAGTAATTTTCAGAAAGAATTTTTTGTAATTCTTTTTTTTTCTTTCTTATTGGATATTTTCTTTATTTAAATTTCAAATGTTATCCCCTTTCCAAGTTTCTCCCCACTAGGAAACCCCCTATCTCATCCTTCTTCCCCTGAGTGGGTGGGTGAGTGGAAGAACACCCTCACAGAAGTAATTCTTTTTTTATTGGTTATTTTATTTATTTACATTTCAAATGTTATTCCCCTTCCCAGTTTCCCCTCCTCAAACCACCAACCCATTTCCCCTCCTAATTCTATAAGGGAGTTCCCTTACCCACTTCCACATCACTGCCCTAGCATTCCCCTACATTGGGGTATTGAGTCTCCACAGGATTAAGGGCCTCCTCTCCCATTAATGCCAGATAAGGCAATCCTCTGCTACATAAGCAGCTGGAGCCATGGGTCCCTCCATGTATATATATACTCTGGTTGGTGGTTTAGGCCCTGTGAGCTCTAAGGGGTCTGTTTGGTTGGTACTGTTGTTCTTCCTATGGGGTTGCAAATCTCATCAGCTCTTTCAGTCCTTCTCCACCATTGGCGTCCCCATGCTCAGTCTGATGGTTGGTTGCTGGCATCTGCCTCTGTATTGGTCAGGCTTTGGCAAAGCCTCTCAGGGGATAGCCATCCCAGTCTCCTGTCAGCAAGCTCTTTAAGAATGAATTTGAAATTTAATTTATCTGGAAACATTTTCCTTAGTGGTACCTCAATTTGCCTTGTCAATTGGTTGACTAAAGTACAACCCTCAAATGAAATGTAATTTTTAAAATATATTTAGCAAGATAAACCCTTCATAGGCACATACAATTTTGATGGCTAAATTAATACAAATGGTTTTCATTTAATCCTACAAAACTCATGTTAAAGCTTCCAATCTATTCTGAAGACCTTTTTTCTCAAGTAAACTTGCCGTGAAAATACTACTGTTTTTGAAGATCTCTGTGGGAATATAGCTTCACTCCCTCTCTCCGATTCTGTGATCCCTTAGTGATGTAGATTGTGTTGTAATTGTTCCAACAGCTCAAGAGGACTCTCATATCTTCAGGGTTATTATTTCTCTCCATTATTGCTGTTTTTTCCTTGCCAGGCACTGATTGACTCCAAACCATACCTCCCTTCTGGGAGGTTGCACATTCTAACAACAATTGAACAGCTGTCTTAGAAAGTGGTGTTTCTATAATTCTCAGCAGGCACTCACGCTATTAATACCATTTTACATGTCTAATAGGAGTAATTCTTAAACACCACAAATCCTAATTATTTGAGCAGCAGTAGGCCTTAATTCATAACCACTACTTCTGAAAACAAAGACCTTTGCTGGTTGGCACAGAACTCTTATGAGGGGCCCTCCCCTTTTATCTGAGGGTGAGCACCATGTCTGGAAAGGCCACAGCCTGGAAGGTGATAATTACCCTCTGAGCAGCCTGGAGGCTCCCTGGTGCTACACTGTGATGCAGTTAGAGAACTTATGCTTGTTCATCTCTCCCTGCCTCCTCAGGTTCACATATTCCCAAACTATCTAATCATCACTTTATTTTGGAGGAAAGATTAAAAGTGTATGATTCATGGTTATGTTGTTAAACTTTCACTTTGAAAGGAAGATACTCCACTGACATTGTATAGGTGTATTTATCTACCAACAATTTTTGTTCTGAAATAAAAAAGCAATCCTATTTATCTAAATACTCAACCAGTTACCCCTTTCCTAAGTTCTGAAGAAGAAGACTATTGTAATGCTCTTACAATTGATGAAAAAGAAGCCATGAATTTGAAGGAGAGTGGCAAGTAAAGAGGAGAAGGATTTAAAAGCAACAAAGGCAAAGAATAATGTTGAAATGAAGATAGTAACAAATATCAAAAAAATATGCTTTATAGTTGTGAGTAAATATGGTCATCTAAACTTTATGCATTTTATTTGAAACAAGTTTGTATTACAACACCAAGTACACACTTCCATTTGGCACTAATCTATATGTATATGTTTCCATATTCAAATAAATTGTAAAAAAGTATTAAATATAGAATTATCACGTTTCATGTGTGAGAATATAGAAATATGCTACATGCTAATATTGAATGAAAACTAGAATAGATAAAAATACATGAATTAAGAGCATTACGCTCACAATGCTGTCTGTTTGGCCTTTCCTTTAGTCTCTGCTCCACTTCTTGTCCCAGCATTTCTTTTAGACAGGATTAATATTTTTGAGATAGTTGAGTTGCCCCTATCCCTCAACTAGGCTGTGCCTATCCACTGGATAGGATCTGTACAGTCTCTATCTTCTCTATATTTTGGCTAATATCATCCTTGTTGAGTCCTGGATCCATCCCATCTGCAGAAAACAAACTGGACACTATTGCTGATGGCAAGAAGCACTTGACAGGAGTCTGGGATAGCTGTCTCCTGAGAGGATTTGTCAGAGCATGAACAATACAGATGTGGATGCTCCACAACCATCAGACTGAGCATGAGGATCCCAATGGAAGAGTTAGAGAAAGGACAGAAGGAGCTGAAGGGGTTTGCAACCCCATAGGAAGCACAACAATATCAACCAACCAACCCTCCCAAAGCTCCCAGGGACTAAACCACCAACCAAAGAGGTATACATGAAGGAATCCAAGGCTCCATCTCCATATGTAGCAGAGGATTGCCTTATTTGGCATCTATGGAAGGGGAGTCCCTTGGTCCTGTGGAGGCTTGTTATGTAAGGGAATGATATGGGGCTGAGGTGGGAGTGGACAGGTGGGTGGGGGAACACCCTCATAGAAGTAGGGAGAATTGGGGAGGAAATAGGGGGTTTATGCAGGGGAAACTGGGAAGGGGAATAACATTTGAAATGTAAATAAAATAACCAACAAAATGCTGTCTGGTACAAAATTCAAAAAAAGTTGTGTGAATTGTACTAGAGCAAAGTTTTAAGAAAAACCATGTATAAAAATAGTGTGACTCATCTAGCTTCAGTAAGAACTATATTCAATTTAATGCACCATCATTCCTGTAAACAGTGTGTGTGTGTGTGTGTGTATGAATATATGTGTGTATTTGTATATGTGTGCATGTATATTTGCATATATGTACATTTACAAATGTATATCTATTTATGTTTATCTCTATATGTGTACATATAAACATTGAAATATATTCCAAAGATTTTGATAGATTGTTAAAACCTAATATATAACTCCCTAGTTAAATGTTTAAATCTACAGTGTTCAGAAGTTAGAAGGGTATAGTAAGTCTCACTGACTCACAACCAATACACTGAATCAAAATGTCAAAAGACAAACTAAATAAAATATAATAAATAAAGGATATTGTATAGATTGATCAAAGAATATATCAAGTATTAGCATTTATTGTAATTATTTCTGATCTAAATTTTAATAATTAGAATTTTATGAGTAATTCTGTCATGACTATGATAACAGGACATTTACTTCTCTTTTTTCTGATTGTATCAATAATTTTAGCAAAACTACATTCTAAAGCTTCCGCTGTGATCTAAGTGATCATACAAAATACACAACAAGCTACATAGCATGTTGTTACACAAAATCCTAAGATAAGATTTTTCTTTCTGTTCAGAGTCATAACTGATTTTTGCAAAAATAGATGTTGGAGTTCCTCATGAGTCTGTGTAGCACCCTGGTGTCCGGCTGCTAATAACTAGCTCCTGACTTATTACAGACATGATAGTAAAAGAACTTTTAGATAGAAAGCATTCTATAAGTAGCTTATAGTCTGTGAGAATTTACATTGTGCCCAATATAACTATTTAAATAAGTGTGAATCAAGCCTCTGTTTTGAACAGATCAAAGAAGATGGTACTAATGGGCTTACTTCCAAATTACTTATGGGATTTCTGTCCTCTCCCCATATGAATTGTGAATTGTAATTGTGATTTATTGTGAATTGGCTAACCTTAAAGTTTCTGTCTTTAGCTCCTCAAGTATGCCCAGTGTAGACCTGTGGCGTCTATGAAACTTATTCTTATCATTCTTTTTAAGTATCACTTTTTGGCCACTAGTATTATTTGACCATCTCAAAATATGATAGTAGGTAACTAATGATATATCTCTTTAGCAAATATCATTTACTTAAAAATATAAAGTTTCATTACCATAATCCATTCAATTTTTAATAATAAATTCTATTTTTGTAGTTATGCATTCAAGTAAAGCATTGTGAAATTAATGGGGATTCTTCAGTCAAAGGCAGTAAGATATTAAGATCTGTATTTACATTTGTGTGTAGATTTTATTGTATTTCTACTGAAAGATTAAATTGTTCTATTGTACATATAGTAACTATTCACAACAGTGACATACACTGTGATAATTCAATCTTGCATATCATTGTAGTGATCATAACTAAATATTATAAGTGAAGGAGAGAAAGTGAATAAAATTTACCAGAATCAAAATACATATATAAATTTTAAGCAATATATTTCTTGTCAGTTATGATTAAAATGGTACTAAATGTATATTTTTACTCTGTAAAATTAAAAGATAATACTATGTATAGGATTATTTTCTCATGATAATATATATAAGTTATATATATATTTTCACATATATATAACATTCTTAAATTGACAAATAGTTATAAATGTAGTTAGCATTGATTGTATTTAATCTGGTACCTATTATTGACAATGAAACACTATTAAAGATCAGACTTTTTTAAACAAAATAAAATTAAGAAGGGATATACTTTAATTCTATTTGCTGATTACTTTTTAAAAAAACACTGAATAAAATAATTCATACTTTGATAATTTGTTAATGAGTTCAATATCCATTATATATTATGTAGTATATAAAAAACAGTTGAAGTTTCTAACATGTCAGTAGATTCTTGTGGCTGACAGACAATAAAGTATTCTTTTTTTTTCTTTTTTTTTAAAGCTTTGGAGAGGCAACCTGTCTCTGCACTACAATAACTAGGAATAAATGCATAGGTGCCACTAGAGTATTCTCTTTAGATTCTCATTGTCACATTCTTTTTTCAGCACTTGCATTCTAAACAATAGTGAAGTTGGTATGCAAACTCTTTTATGTTGATTGTATTATCCTGGAAAAATGACTTGCTATCCATTCCAAATTATAAAACATGATAAAGTTACATGAATAATACAACATTTTGTGAAGAAGAATGCCTCAGTTAGAACTATTTACAATGGAAAAGGACTATCATATTTGTTAACAGTTATTATAATGAGGATAAGATTGAGGTTGAGGTAAGGACTTAAGAAAGAATAGTTATGTATACCAGTGGCCTTGATGCACTTAAGAGAATTGAAATGGTTGTCAGTCTTCTACCATCACAGTCTTTGCTCTCCATTAACATGACAAGACATGTGGGAAAATATAAGTATAAAGGAGCAAAGGCGACACTGCTGTTCTTATGACTTGACTCCCTGGTTTTGGGCCTGGTATGAGGCTGTACATCAAGGTAGAGAAGGATGGTGAAACAGGTGCTCGTGTAATTGTGAAAGTCTGGAAGTAGTAGAGATCCATTATCTTGATTAGTTCTAATCTCCAAAACTTCCACCTGTTCCCAATGGCCCATTCAATTAAAAGTCCTTCAATAGATTAGTACATTGAAGAGGTCAGAGCCCTCAGGATCTCTTTAATTCTCCAAAGCTGCAAGTCTTTAATTCTTTGGCCTTTGCCTTCAACACATGTGTGACTCTAGGGGAAATATTTAGGTCCAAACCACAGCAAACTAGAAGCTGAGTGGTTGAAAAAGCTAGGCTTTCAAAGCAGTGTACATTTCATTCCTCCCTCCAAAGACTTAGTCAATATAAGGAGGAAACAGAATTTCCCAGAAAATATGACCAAGACATACAGAAGAAATGGACTTATGATCACTTCAAAACAGCTGCCTGGAGGATAAACATAATCTAAGGACTAATCCGCACCTATTCTTGTCTAGAGATGCACAGGTGTTTTTCCACTTGCAGGTATGATGTTATGGATGGTACTTCTCTTCAAAGACAGTAATCTTCCTTCAAATTTTGTTAGTTAAATATGTACTAGTATCAAATAAACATTGTACTGTGTATAGTTCCCTGACTGATGAGAAATCTTTTCTTTCCTGACTCTACCTTTTTTCTTAATTATTAGTGTTTAATTACAGCATGCTTCTCTGATGTAACTCGGCATCATACATACTCTGAAATATGTAAAAGATAGTTCAGTTTTCTTACTGTTGGTTATTTTGTGCAATTGAATTTTGGGGTAATCAACTTGAACTGAGTCTGAATTGTGGGAGCTACAATTTGAGCCAGAACTTCTAAGAATGAACATGGTACTGTGGACTTGGCTTTATCTATGCTGCAAAAGTGAGTTGAATTAGCCTGTGCTTCTCATTAGCTTTCTTGGTTTTATTATTATTTTCCTAACTACAGACCAGAACCTCTTACTTCCTCCAAAAGCCCTACTTTCTACTCTCTACTCCTCTGGACTCTTCAAGTTTTATTTTATTTTATTTTATTTCCTTCCTATTCAAGTCAGTACTTGGAATAATTTGACAAGGGCTGCCAATAGTAACTAAAAACACTTTTTGGATTTATTGCTCTTGATCTCTAAGCTCATTCTGCAGAGACAGTGACTGTAATGTAGGCCACTACTTAGGTCAGATGCCAGCAGAAAGAACTGATTCTATTTTTATCATTTAAAAAAATTTTGTCTGTTTTTTATAGTGTCATAACACTTTCCCTTTCATTTCCTTTCTCTAAACCTTCCTACACACCCTTCCTATTCTTAAAATTTAAAGCCACTTTTATTAACAAACTGTAGTTGCCCTCATATAAGTATATTTTTATGCATATACATTCCTAAATATAACATCCTCAGTTTATAAAATGTTACTTGTGTGTATATTTTTAGGACTGACTGACCATTAGACTTTATTCTGGCTACCACTTCTCCATGTCTACTGATTGAAGTAATAATACACACACACACACACACACACACACACACACACACACACATGACCTGGAAATGATGCTATGAAATGCAAATAAAAGCCATCATTGATCATTTTCTTAATCAGGATTTCTATTTCTGCACAAATAACATAACAAAGAAGCAAGTTGGGAAAGAAAGGATTTATTCAGCTTACCCTTAGACTTTGCTGTTCATCATCAGAGGAAGTCAGGATTGGAACTCAAGCAGGTCAGAAAGCAGGAGCTAATGCAGAGACCATGGAGGGATGTTACTTATTGGCTTGCTCACCCTGACTTGCTCAGCCTGCTTTCTTATAGAACCCAAGACTACCATCCCAGGGATGGTACCACCAATAATTGGCTGGGCCCTCCCCTCTTGATCACTAATTGAAAAAATGCCTTAGAGCTGTATCTCATAAAAGCATGTCCTCAATGGAGGTTCCTTTTTCTGTGATAACTCCATCTTGTGCCATGTTGACACACAAAACCACTCAGTACAGTCATACACTCCTTTTGTCTCTTTATCCTCTCATCCTCCTTTATATATAGATAGGAGAAAATGGAGAATTAAAGAGAAAACAATAAGAAAACAAAATAATGTTTATCTTTGCCCTTTTGAACTTCTTCCAAATCTATTCAATAGCAATATCTGAGACTACAATAAATACTCTCATTGAATCTTTAATTTCTGCAAAGGTTCATGTGGTAAGGTAGAGCTGCTGAAAGGTGGCTGAAACTTTAGGATGTAGATTGAAGTAGGAGATCTTCAAGTTAATCGACTTGTGCTCTTGGAGGGGATACGGATACACTATCTAATCCTATACTTTTCTTTCCTCCCTAAACTAGAGGAAACCATTTTCCCTCAGGCATATGCTTTTGCTAGAATGAGCTTATTTGCTTGTCATAGGCCTTTAAGGAAGAAGGGCAACTTGTCTTGGAGTGAGACACTCTAAAGCTGTAAAACACAATTAACCATCATTTTTCATATTGTTCCAGTGTTTATTTTAGTAGTGGTAAGTTTATGAAGATAATATGACAAAACAGAAGACTTAGATGTTACAATTAGTTCTGTGTCTGGAAGGAGAGTAGACTAGGATATTTTGGAAACACAATTTTCCTTTGACTGTTGGACCATGAGATTTCTCTTTATAGGATTTCTTTTTGATGAACATTTACTTTGGCATACAGTTCACTTCTAAAGGTCAATTTTGCCTCTTGTGTTATTTTCATCCACAAGAGCTATTGCTGAAATCTAATCATGTTTTATACTGTGTCAGTCTGCGGGTATTTTAAAGTAGCTGCTTCACATCACAAAAAGTCAAGAAAAAGCTCTAGCCATTTTGAAACCTGAGTGTAACAACTTTTTAAATGTGTGGCCTACCTTGACTAGATATTATAATAATAAAATATAAGTGAATAAATAAGAATATTCTGTTTTGAAATTTAATCAGTCTAAATACTTTTACAGGAAGATGACTGTGCAATTTTAGTCCATCTTTCCAATATAATATCAATATTATCAATACTTTTCACATATATAAAATAGTAGAACAAAATAATAGCATAACTTATTCTTTTATTTACTGAGGAATGCCATAATGATGTTCCTCTATATCTCTTATCTGATATTCTTTAATTACAATAGCAATGTGTTCCACTTTTATTCCATCATCTGTGTTCTCTTTGCCAGAAGATAAAAGCATAACTTATATTTCAAGAATTCCTAATCAATTTTTATTCCAGATAGCCAACTATGTTAATGAAATAAAAATAGAGCTTTGAGTTTATCATGCACAATAAAAGCATGCTAACAGTAGAGGAGAGAACTGGAAGGGCATTTCTTGTAAGATGTTGGAACTGAGGTGAATTAACTGATATAAATATTACTTTGTATTCACTTTGGGTTTTCAAAACTTATAATGTTACATTACCACATTCACATTCATTCTCTCAAGTCAAGGATATCCTAATTTCTTTTTATTCTATGAAATAAAAAATATTTCAAACTACAAATATAATCCTCTAATGTACCACAGATTATAGGTTTTTTAAAATTATAGAATTACATACATTATTGTCAATAAATCACTGAACATAACATTTCTTTTCATGTTTATTTCTTTAAATCAGGGCGCTTACATATATATTTTAATGTAATAGAAGACAATTTTCTCTATATCTAGATATATTTGTATTTGAAACATAATAGAAAATTTCAATGTACTTTTTCCTAGTTATGAATGTTAAAAAGAATAATTAGCTCTTAAGACACTTAAGTCATTCTCCTGTTGGAACTACTCACATTTTATGGAATAATCTTAGGGTTTCAAGTAGCAGAGGCTTAGAATTATTTTTAAGGGTGACATGCAACACATTTTTTATAAGTCTATTTTTAAGTCAGTAAGCATTTTAGAATATCTATGATCTACCAGATTACAATGGCAAAGCTATTTGTAGTCTAAGAAATATTTTTAGAGAAAGTATAGTTTTCAATCTGCTAAGACATATAATGAGGATAAATACATAGAATGATGGATACATTGGTAAAGTATTGTAAGGGTCCATGATTCACTGAAAAATGACATCCCAGACTCAAATAGTTTGTAAACACAAAGAGTGTTTTATTTTGCATAAAGAAGTCCAAGATGCTGGGGTCTCCCAGTTACCAAGAGTGAGAGATCCCAATGTGAGTTCATAGGCCTAATTTAAAGCATGTTGGAATTTCAGGGTAGATAAGCTTTATTTTACTCTTTCTCAGCATTCTGGAACCATTATATGTGGCATGAAGGCTGGAGCCTGTAGTCTTTTCTATTAGTATTAACTTGCCTACACTTGACTAGACTTGCCCAGTTCTTTAGGCCTAGACTCCTAACAATTTGAAGCCTACTTGGAGTCACCCTGTTTCATCTCTCTCAGCATAGCTTTTGTGTTTGTTTGGTCAGAATTTGTTATTAATCTAAAAGGGTAGTATTATTCCAATGGTCTATTTAACTTTAATGTGGTGATAACTAATTTCTCCTTTATAATATGAGAAAAATTTTAGTATTAAATTGCTACTGAATTAATCTAGAAATTCCCATAAATCACTTCTCATTTAGCTGATAACTTAAATAAAATTAATTACTTTCACTTATAATATATAGATAAATTTTATAATTCCTATTTTAAGATGTTTTCTTATATTTTATTTAAGTATACCAATAAATTATGCCTTGTTTTATATGTTCTAGGTAGATATATTGTTGTGTTTCTGAAATTTGCATTCTTGAATTCACATAAAGTTGAAGAATTTATTAGAGGGACAATTATCTTATGTTTCCTGAAAAGATTTTGTACTCTGGTACTACTGAGTAAAGCAAGATAACAGTATATAGGGTAAGATGCTATATTTGTGAGTACTAGGGAATGGAATAAGATGTGTCCTTTCCATTTAGAACATATTAATTATGTATTGTTCTTTCTTGGAGAGAAATTAAGAGCAATATTGATTGATTAAAAATACATATCTGGTAAAGAAAGATCAACTGCAAAGCTCATACCCTAACACTAAATACCCCAAGAAATCAGGAGAAAACACCAAGATGCCTCCTGCTTCGAAGCAAGACTGGACAATCCCTGCACCAGCGATCTCGAATGTATGTAAATTATGACAGCTCTATACTTAACAATGCAGAATGTACAGGGCTCAAACTGTTCACTCACTAAATTTGCCTCGATTTTTGAGGTTTAAAACAATACTTTTCCATGATTTAATGTGTAATGAAATTAATTCTATCAGTTTCTCCAAGTTATGCACTCTACCTTTTTAGTGGTTCTGTAAACATCTCATTTCCTGAATTAAATCATTTCCATCTGGAGTTAGATGTTGGTCTCTGTCTCACTAGAGTAAAAATTCAACACTATATTAGAGAGAGAGAGCATTAAAATCTGTTGATATAATCCATATTGCAGTACACACAAAAAATATCAGGACCAAGAAGCAGTAGGAATTATATGTAGAATATCCCACACAACTGATACAAAATATGAAGCAAAATTTTGAGTATTTTCTTATATTTCTTTAAAAGAGGATATTATGTCTAAAATGTACAGATCTAAAGTTGAAAGAGTGCTTGCTGAATTTTGCAGAAAGGCCCAAGGAAGCATGCTTGAATCTCACTGACAAGGGGAAATAGATTAGACATCTAGGTTGCATGGAAGGAAGGGACTGGAGGGGGCAGCATTAGGATGGGAAGAGGAGAGATGATGGGTACGGGGAAGATGGATGGACAGAGTACTGGGAAAGACAACTGTATTTTGGGTGCATCTCTGGGAAAAGCTAGAAACCTTGGACAATGGAAACTCCTAAGAATCTATGAAAGTGAACTTAACTAAGTCTCTGGGGGATATGTAGCCTGAACTCTTATTGCCTGTAACCAGAAAAGACTTCGGATGGAGGGCTTGGGACATCAACTCAGGCACAAAACTATAGATCCACAATTTGTCCCGCCTAAAGGATGCACAGTGGTGAGAGATAGAGCAGAATTTGAGGGAAGGGACAACCAATGATTGGCCTAGCTTGAGACACATGCCATAAGAATGTGCTCTTCCCTCACACTATTGATAATATTCTGTTATACTGGCAGACAGGAGGTCATCGGAAGGATTTCACCCAGCAACTGTTGAAAGCTGCTATAAAAGGCGAAGCCAAACATTGAGTGTTAGCTTTGAGAATCCAGTGGAAGAGGGACAGTAAAGACTGAGAGATGCAGAGGGATCAAGGTTACCAGAGAACCAACTACTCTGAGCCCATAGAGGCTCATAGAGACTGAACTGCCAAACGGAGCTGGAACAGCAGGAACAGAACCTGGAACCGACATAAGCCCTCTGCACACGCATAGCAGTTTTGCAGCAGGGTCTTCATGTGGGACTCCTAAAGCAAGAACAGGCTCTCCGACTACATGGCTTGTCTTTGGATACCTTTCCCCTAACTGGAATAACTTGTGTAACCCTAGTGGAAGAGGATGTGCCTAGTCTTGCTGCTATGGCTTGATATGCAGGGTACTGGTTGATATCCATGGGGGCCTCCCTTTTTCTGGGGAGAAGGGGTGGGTAAATGGGAAGGAAACGTGAGAGGGAAGGACTGGGAGAAGAAGATGAAAGGGAAGCTGTGGTTGGGATGTAAAAATTAATAAATAACTTAGTATATAAAAATCAAGCAATCAAAAAACAAAAGAATAAATAATTCGCACTACTTATTATATATATTAACAACTTTTAGTACATGAGTCACTTTACCATTCTTTCTCATTTCAGTAATTTTTCAGCTGTTCATAGGTGTGATTAAACACTTTCATGTTTGTCAACTAGTTTTCGTAGAAGAGCAACAAAGGTGAACATGAGCTGGACAGTGAAGTCTCCTGCTTTGAATCATGTCATTATTCTCACGGTCGTCTTTTGTGCAGCACAGTAGGGAGATGACTGCTCTTCTCCCTACACCCATCAGTCAACTTCTGCAAATCTCATGTGACCCTCACTTCCTGCACCCCATTGTCTTGTCCCGTTTTCAAGGCAAAAATGCAATCAATCATAAAGACCATCTAAAACATATTTCTTTCTAATGTCACCAAAGGAAACTATATATCATGATTCATAAACCAGTTAATATGTCTATTGTTTTGAGATATTTTCCAATAAATAATCATAAAAATTGTAAATGTTTTGTAGAAAGTCCCAAGAATGTGTAAATGAGGATGTATAATTGTTCATAAAAAAGTATGTGAAAAATGACAATTTCAATAAACTGTTTCCTCAAAACATCACTGGCCTAAACAACAGTTTTGATTGTCTGTAATTTTTTTCTATACATATAACTAGATTTTAATATGTGATATATATATATGCATTTTATATTATAAATGATATAATTTAAAGTATTATCTTAGTTCTTCCTTATTTTAATTCTATTTTCCATTTATTGGACTCTTCCAGAACATTCACTGTTTTCTTTATTTTCAGACATTCATTCTGCATCTACTCAAAATGATCATCTATAGCTACTTAACAGCTTTAGAGTTAGTTGAACACATCATCATAAAGTTTATTTCCTTTTAAATACTTAATAGCTATTTTTCAGCAAATCATTATATTTTGTTGGAAGGATTACCTTATCATTGTATTTTTAATATATGATACTGTAAAACTTCTATCTTTAAGGTTTCACTGTAAATAACAAAATAAATCTGTTTTACTTATTTTTAATGTTTTATTTTAATATTTCCTCTAATTGGGATATTTAAACTCAGTGGAAGAGGATGTGCCTAGTCTTGCTGCTGTTGCTTCATATGAGGGGCAGGTTGATGTCTATGGGGGCCTCCCTTTTTCTGGGGAGAAGGGCTGTATGAGGGCCATAAAATTATTTGTACTTCATGCTTTTATTATTTTCAAGAGTTTTAGTCTGACAATAAACATCAATTACCACAATTTCTCAATCTAAAACTTTTATAACATGCCATTTATATGTGAAACCAAATAGAATCATAAATTTATTAATATTTATTATAGTCTCAGAAAATCTGAATCAGTAGAAAAATGTTTGGGGTCAATCCTCTATTCTTGTACATAAATTTGTAAATTAACCTTTTAGAAGAACTTTTCTTTAAGAATATAATCAACAGGGAACATAAATGTCATGTAACTTGATTTAATATTTCATAGTATAATGATTTTGAACTTAAATTTTCCTTGTTGTAGAATGTTGTAAAAGTGTTGGGTTTATGTAAAATAATCTTGTCATCTTTCCTGCTATTACAAAAGATACATGGAAAGGCAAATTTTTGTTTTAATTTTTCTATTAAAGGTGGCTTGATATATAATGATGAATGTAAAATTCCTTCCTTGTATTTATTTAATATTGATTAACTTTGCTAAAACATCTATTTTGTTATATTGGTTTAATTTTTTATGAAACATATTAGAGTATAATTCTGTCAGTTAAAGTTTCATTTATTATTGTTAATTCTCAATTTTTATGTTCTGTATTATTTCTCCTTTTCTTTTTTAAACATTTTTATTGGTTATTTTATTTGTTCACATTTCAAATGTTATCCCCCTTCCCAGACTTCCCTCTGAAAACACCCTATTCCAATCCCTCACTGACCTGCTTCTATGAGGGTGCTCCTTTTCAAAGCTTTCATTGAAATATTTGCTGGCTATACGTCATAGCTTTTCTTTAGTTTTTACCTAGCATAATTTGCATTTGAATCTATCTTAGATTTCCAAGATTCATAGTGTTCATAGGATTAGCTTCTTTCTCATTTCAAACAAGTGTGGGTTGTTTATGCTGCATTAAATTTGGAGCTGTCAATGAAAGTTGGTGAAATAGATACCATATATGGTTACAAGAGTAATTAAATACTCAAGGAATTTTAGAGGAGACAGAAATTGTCAATATGTACAGGTTGCTGTAAATAAAATGTAAGGAGAATGTGAACATTTCATGATTTTTCAAGTCAGAATAGCAATGCCTAATACTGAATGAAATGTGTCCAGTGATTTTCAAGAATCTGCTGGTTTGATTCAGTTGAAATTGGCATGAGTATCACTTTGCAACTGTCAGCTCAATCTGTTCTCTGTTTTACTGCCCAGAAAATAAGAATATTTTCCTGTTTTGACACATATTATTCAAAACAATATTGTAAAGAAACATGAAAGGAATAAACTATTACAAACCTGCACTGAGTTAAATCAGCCATGTAAATGAAAGCATAACTCATTTTCCATCAAAAGCATTAGCAATGAGGAAGACAAGATTAGTAGAAAAAAGTATATTATAGGCAGATGATAGCTGTCAAGTATATCAGAATAGTATCTCTGGATCATCCAAGTCTTCTATTATGTGAGAAAATTCTTTGCATTTATGAATAAATCCAGATTATTTAGATGAAGAAGATCCAGTCGATTAAATCTATAGAGTGATATTAAGGGAAAGCATGGGCAGTACATACTTAAATATCAGACAGGAGGTAACAAGACAGGCAATAGGTAATCCTACCATAAACCCAATGAATCATATCTGCTATTCAGAGAAGGATGGAATGTGTCCCCTTTTCTAGTTTTCCTGGAGACAGTGCTGCCTGGCTCACATTCTATTTTCAATAAAGTGGGAATTTTTGGTTAATTAATTTCAGAACTATGAGAAATTTATATCATCTCAAATCACCACCAGTGCTAATTATTTCAGCCATCATAGAAAAATAATCAAAACTATTTAAATGTTTAAAATGCATCTGTATAGTGTGAAAGAACTGAATGACCATATCAAATGTGCTATTCCTCATTTTAAATACTTTCTGTTATTTTTAAATTATTTGAATGTGAAAAAAATCTGACACATTTCAAAGATACCTAAACTTCCAGTATATGATGGAATATGTGGGTATGTGGGTTTGCATAGTTGTATACACACTCTGCCTATGTATATATATATAAACATGATACACATCTTAAAATTTATATCTGCCTATGAAGAATTGCCATGTATTCTTAAATCCATCTTGTTGGAAGAAGAGCAATCTGATCTTAGTGGAAAGTCACATAAATTTGAAAACTTGGAACAGTGCCTTTTGGTGTCTGTACCTTCAGGAGCAACCACCAACTACGTGGATTATAGAGGAGATGATATGATGTAAAATAATTAGAGTGTAGGTCACAGTGCAATGCATTTTTATATATAAAAAAGCATGCAGTAAATGCTATTGAGTTACTTTCCCTTTTCCTTCAAAAAAGTGACTTCATTCCAAAGAGAATTAGCCTGGCAGCTAACCAAAATTGTGAAGACTGTTGCTATGAGAAAGCAGATTGCTTCAATATCTATTGGAAGTTGAATGTAATTTATAATTGCTCCAAAGATTCCACAAAATGCTATGTAGAAAACTGGGTTTTGTGAGCCTAAAAATTTTAAAGTTTCTAAAGAATTATACAATATATATATATATATATATATATGTGTGTGTGTGTGTGTGTGTGTGTGTGTGTGTGTATGTATGTATATATGTATATACATATGTATCTGTGTTTTGGGATTACAGTGGTCACCACCACAAAACTAAGTATTCTTTACTTCTACCAAACTCTTTATGATTTAGAAACCTGGTTTAATTTTCTTATTATTTTTATCTTCTTGTTAAGCATCCCCTTATTGTATCTTCTGTGTTATAGAGTTTCCAACACAGACAAAGAAGTATGTATCATCTGCAGGATGTCTCAATGCGTACATTTCCCATGTTACTAATTACAGAATATGTGTGAAATGGTCCTAAAGTTGAAATTTTTTTTCTTAAGCTGGCTGTTCATCATCCCTAACACCTGAGTGTAGCTACCTTGAATAAGTTCTTTTTGGTCATACACAACTTCGTTCATATGCTATCATACTTTCTACAGTATATTCTACTTTGAAAATGTCAAATAATCACCAATTATTGTTAAATGAGTATAAATGATGGTGTGTACTCACCTCCTCAACATTCAGATGAAATTATAAAATTCATATCCTATTCATGATTTCACATTCCTATCAAACATCATTATTTAAAATATTTTATATGAATCCCTCTTACTTTTATAAAATTATATGATGCCCATGAATATTTTTATCTCCTGTATCAATAATCTATACTACTATGGTAATACATCAAATTATTAACATTCACATGCTATTTCTTGACTTAGCTCAATGTAGACTAATCCTTCATCATTACTCTAGTAATCTAGATTATGTCTTTCTTTGCTTGTCTTTCTTTACTACCTCTTGTCAGTGTATTTTCTATTACCTACTTCTTATATTATTGGACTTATGTTATTATAAATTAAGTTATTGTGATGAAACTCAAAAGGACAGATGAAGTGTTATTTTTCCTATGATGTCTATATAACGATTTACGACTATATAGTTCTTATTGTCTTATTTCCTGATTTCTCAGATGTAGAACTTGTAAGAACAAGGCATATAAAAGTTAATATTAAAAATGTGTAGACTATTGGAACAATGACATAAATTTATGCATGTTAACTAATTTTTCCAGTGAATGTGAATTGATCCCAACTTACATACTGATATGATCTCTTTAAAATTCCTTCCTGATTAAGAATGTTCACAGATCACTCTTTTGCTTTGATTAGTCAACAATATTTATGGGAAGAAGGACAAATGGAATGTAGTTATGAATCGTGCTCCCTTGGTAAAATGGTTGCTGTAGGTTTTCCTTCAGGACTCATAAATCCACTAGCATTTCATATTTGGACAGATTTGAGCACCAGCCATAATTTCCCTCTCAATGAGAAGTTCCCAAGTTCAGTTAGTGACCTTTTGGTTATTATCAATGTATGTTTTACACTACAGTGTCTTCATGGACTTGTGTTTGACTTTTTCAGTGTGTGTGTGTGATGAAGGTCATTGTTACGGTTCATAGTCCTCATGGCTGGATATGTAGACTGAGAAAGGAAGGGGACAATGATATAGCTATATTACATTTTTAAAATAAGAGAAATAACTTAAATGATTATTATTCTTTGTAGTTAATTATGAGAAATGATAGTTCTATTTTCACTTTAACATTCATGTACTAAAAAAGCTCATTCTAACCTGAAGATAAGGTAGTTTCATAAATAGTACTTTACAATTGTAGAAGCATTCACCATTCCTTATGTTGTTTTATCTTTACCAGCTTTCTAGGTAGGTGAGACAGGTTGGAAGAACATCCTTATAGTTATAACCATTCAGTCAGTGACTTATTCAAAAGTTGCCCGAGAAAGGAACACATCCATTAATCATAAAAATCAGCAGGGAGTATAAAGTAAGGACATGTCTTTGAACAATAAAAATACTAAATAATGGCATAGCAGTTAGATCCCCTAGTCATTCTTCACAATCAAAACTTACTTGTGAAAGCCAGAGCCATCACAGCAGGGTTGGCCAGAGCTTTTAAATATTCAGAGTGGATGTAATACCAGGGCATTCAGGAAAGAAGACATAGAATTGAATGGCAGTATTGATTCTGCTTTTAGCCAGGGCTGTCTCCTTTAAAAAGAGACAGTACATCATCAGAGAACATAGAAATTGTCCACTTCTCAAATAAGCCTTGCTCCTCTAATGCATGCTATAAAATGAATGTGTTTGCTTCAAAAGTTCTTTTTATAATGCTTCTATTATGTGGAGAACTAATTCTCACTGAACTTTCTTACTTTGAGTGATAATCAGAAAATTACAAGTCTACTAGGTTAATTGGACTTCGGGAGAAAAAAATAGATTGGAAAAAGAGATGATTAGGTCAATTAATGTCCAGATTCCAAGGGGGTAGGAAAAGAGATTTAAAATTAAGAACATAGCAACCAATTTGATAAGAAACAGAAAAAAAAACTTAAAAAAAAGCCCAAAAAACAAACAAACAAACAAACAAAAACCCAATAATCTCTGAGATACTCACCAGGTCTAGAGATTGGACTCAGAGATCAAGCATTTGTAGGACAAAAGGGAAGAGAAATGAAGTAGACATTCTTCCTGTTCTTTCTTGATTCACTTCTACTGAATTGCATAGTCTTCCAAGAATTTAATGTTCTTCTTAGTGGATCTCTGTTAGTTATTCCAAGAGTCACTGGGCATGATATAACATTCTCCACCCTTTGCTTCCTCACATTGAGAATGTGTACTGCTGTGCTGTAATTAGGCATTGAACATCTCAGCTTCCTTTATGGATTCACTCTTACTTGCCTTAATCGCCATTCAACTTTTGTGCAGAGCCAAATCTTTAGGGACTTAGCTCCTCCTCCATTAGACAACAAGCCATCAGCCTTTGCTCCCATTACTAGTTTCATGCTATTCAGCAGCAATTTCACAGGAGAGTTGTTATCCATACACAGAGATAATAAGTACAGGGGAATAATTTGGAAAAGAGTGTGTAATAACCAACAAGAAGACACTAATTTCAGAAAGCTTACAGGGTCCTTATTGAATAACAAGGATTTTAAATTGTTTCTTTCTTTTTCTTTTCTTCCATCCACAATATTTCTCCATAATAGTTTAAACTGACTAACTCACCATAAATGTCTATTTTCTTTTAATCAACCAGTAGTCTTTTTTTCTCCTCTTGCTGTGTTTTGGGCAAAGCAGAAATACATATTGTTTAATCAAAATTCAGAAAGAAGACAGTATTTCAAAATAGACATGGCTATTCACTGGCTCTATGATCTCATTAAGTTGGCTAAGTTCACAAATGTCTTTTGTTTCTTCTATTATACCACACTAGAAGGAGTGTATCTTGTTTATAAGAATTGCCTTGAGCCTTCTTCTCTCTCTGGGCTGCTGTCCTGAGAGGACCTTGGGCACAAGCTCTGCAGCCAGTCCCACAACACCCAGAGGAAGCTCCACTCCCAGGTGCTCTGACATTCTCAGGATCAGAGGTGAGGAGGACACAACATTTGTCCCAACACCGGGAGTAACTGGGACCAGGGGGACCAGGCATACAGGAACTCTGCCAGCAGAGTGGCTTGGGTTCCTTCAGGCCTTTCTGGGCTGGTGTCCTGAGTGGACCTTGGGCACAAGCTCTGCAGTCAGTCCCACAACACCCAGAGGAAGCTGCTGCACTCCCAGGTGCCCTAAGAATCCCAGGCTCACAGGATCCCAGAATCACAGGATCCCAGAGACAGCTTGACTTTGAGGAGTTCTGACACAACCAGGATCACAGGTAGGAAGGCTCCAGTCAGATTTAGCAAGGGCAGGTAGCACTAGAGATAACCAGATGTTGGGGGCAAGCATAAGAAACTAAACAACACAAACTAAGGTTACTTGGCATCATCAGAACCCTATGCTCCCAACATAGCAAGTCCTGGACACACCATCACACTGGAAAAGCAAGATTCAGATCTAAAATCACTTACCAGGATGATGATACAGAACTTTAAGAAAGACATAAATAGCACCCTCAAAGAAATACAGAACACAGGAAAACAGCTAGAAGCCCTTCAAGAGGAAAGACAAAAAGCCTTAAAAAACTAAAAGAAAACACAATCAAACAGGTGAAGGAAATGAGCAAAACCTTCCAGAATTTAAAAATGGAAATAGAAGCAATAAAGAAATCAGAAAGAGAGACAACTCTGGAGATCCAAAACCTAGGAAAGATGTCAGGAGTCATAGACACAAGCATCACCAACAGAATACAAGAGATAGAAAAGAGAATATCAGGGGCAGAAGACATCATAGAAAACATTGGTACAATAGTCAAAGAAAATACAAAAAGCAAAAAGCTCCTAACCCAAAATATCCAGGAAATCCAGGACACAATGAGAAGACCAAACCTAAGGATAATAGGTATAGAATAGAATGAAGACTCCTAATGTAATGGGGCAGTATATATCTTCAATAAAATTATAGAAGAAAATTTCCCTAACCTAAAGAAAGAGATGCCCATGAACAAAAAATAAGCCTACAGAACTCCAAATAGACTAGACCAGAAAAGAAATTCCTCCTGTCATATAATAATCAAAACACCAAATGCACTAAACAAATAAAGAATTTTAAAAGCAGTAAGGGAAAAAAGGCAAGTAACATATAAAGGCAGGCCTATCAGAATTACACCAGATTTCTCACCAGAGACTCTGCAAGCTAGAAGATCCTGGGAAGAAAACAAGATATTCCATGACAAAACAAAATTTACACAATATCTTTCCACAAATCCAACCCTACAAAGAGTAATAGATGGGAAACATCAACATAAGGAGCAAAACTACATCCTAGAAGAAGCAAGAAGGTAATCTTTCAACAAACCCACACAAATCTAATTCTACCTCTTACAACAAAAACAACAGGAAGTGACAATTACCTTTTCTTAATATCTTAATATGAAAATTAATATTACCAACATATCCTATTTGATTGAAATCCAAAAATATGAGGATTTAGAAATTTGTTGATTGTCATCCAATGGTCTCTCTAATTTGGTAGTTAGAGAAATAGGTCCAATATTGTACAATCTATATACACTTTCAGCTTGTTTGTGACATTGTCTTGCTGTGTACAACATAAGGATCTTGAAATCTTGCTTCTCCTATCTCAACCTCTCTATTAGTAGTATTGTTTATTTTATGTTTTTACACTCTACTATGGTTTTCAGAACATATATTTATGAAAATATATTTATATTTATATATATTTATATTTCAGAAAATATATTTATATATTTTAAATACCCAAGAGAGACAGATAATTAACTTGGGAGGTTGCTTGTAGGAAAGAGAACAACAAAGAGTGAGACTGAAGGCTTTGCTTGACATTTTTAGCTCTTGTATCAAGTTTGAAGAAGAGGACTTTATAAGTTACTCTTTCTCTGAGATGAACACTTTTCTAAATTATCACTAATGAACCAGATTCTTACCTGCACCTAATGTCTGTGCCACCCTCCCAGCAGAACCATTGTTCATTGAAACAAGCGGTGAATGACTTTATAGATAGACCATCTTAATGCCTATACCAGTTCTTAAATGAATGTAACCTGTTCTCTGTGGACTGAGAATAGTCACTCACTCAAGTCAAATAGTTTTGACCATAGCAGGAAGTCTGTATCCAAAAATCGTGCCTACAGTTCATTCCTTGGTGCAGCAGAATTGTCAACTCTCAGCTATGATGGAGGTAAAATACTTTGGTGATGTGAGGGTCATTGAAGTACAGCCTTATTACAATGAAATCCAATGTCTAAAAATTGTTCTTATTTTGGGCTTGTACCACAGTAAGGGCCAATATTTTAAACTCTACTAAATACAAAACAAACAAACAAACAAACCAAAAGACTTTATATATTTATGTTCATTTAAGAAAATAGTAGTAGTGATGTATTATTTTGAAATATACAGTTAATTAATATTTGGAGTTATTTAAAATTTATATTGAGAAAAACATATTTTCAGTATTGTTGTAGACAAGCGTATACATAAAACTGTTAAATTGATTGTTGTTTTATATAAAACAACTTTTATAATACTCATTTATATTATTATAATATTTTATAAATTTTAAGGAATATGGCAAAAAAGGTATTGTAGTTATTGAATGGGGGATCTCTGGGAGGAGTTGGGGTATAAAAGGGAAACAAGAATCTGATTTAATTCTATTTACTTAAAATATGTTTTTAAATGTTAACAAATTCAGATAAATTGAAGTCATGTAACTTTTCTCATCATAATGCAATAAAAATTAAAATAAAGAAACTAAAAAAAAAAGAATTGCCTTGAAACCTAAGTGAAGGACTATATATGAAAGTGCTGTGAAAACTGAGATAATATCAGAATGCACAGCAATGATTCTTGATTTGAACATCAAATGCCTAAAATTAACATTTCTTTATTTATTTGGTTTATTTATTTATTTATTTATTTGATTTTTTTTTTGAAACAGGGTTTCTCTGCCTATGTAAAAAGCAGTTCTGGCTACTTACTTGTAAATTAGGCTGGCCTCAAACTCACAGAGATACTCCTTCCCCTGTCTGTCTTATGTTGGGATTAAAGACATATGCTACCATACCAGCTTAAAACAAACTGTATTAAATTTTATGATAGTTTTATATTTTTAAATATCAGAAATGTATGCCTGAAAACCATGCCTAGTACTAGAATCATAATATACAGGGCATTATATATAATAATATACACATACTAAATAGCCAATATTGCATATAGTATAATATATAATGCACATAACATGTGCATTTATAAATATACATATAGAGAGAGACCAAGGCTATTGATCTTGTTTGACTCTTTCAGATAAAAGATTAGTCCTTAGTGCTAAAATTTAAAATATGCTTAGAACATGGAAGTCACTTTAATTAATCTATTTTTCATGAAAGCCCCTTGCTTGCAGCTTAGCTTCCATGGTACTGGAAAATACCAAGCAAGCTAACAGTCTTACATAGCTGTGGCATCTATAAACACCAATAATGACCAGGCAAGATAACTGTAAAGTCATTATTAGTGTCACTCACACATTGGTGTTAACTGGATGTATGTTTAACTGGATTTTAGGTCCGGCCAATAGGAAGGAAACCATGTCGAGTACTAGAAACCCAGCCAACTTCGAGGCCAGTAAGCTCATGGATCTTACAGACCACAAAACCAACTCAATGTCTTACTACAGTCTAAATCTTAACCTTATATCTACAGATAAGTGTAGTTACAAGAATTATCAAATATATTCTCTTTCTATCATATGGAGACTATCCCAGAAAAAGATAACCAGATACAATCCACATATTAACAGATCGTGGAGCTCCCAATGGATATATCTATATCACAGCTCTCTCCTCTATGTCTCAGGAAGCACCTTAGAAGTGTAGAAGGTAACCTTTTAAGCCAGAATATAAGGAAGTCTGCTATAAATCGAGTTCTCTTTAAAATATCTGTATCGTTCAGATATGAACAGTGGCAGTATCACTAGACAAGCTGATACCAAATGGCATATCTCATGGGATCACATCTCTGGACATGGAACTACAGGCTACTAAATACTGCTGAGATAGGGAAAGTTAAGTTCTCCGTAAGATGAGGCATTTAAAATTGGTTTTCTATTCCAAGCACAGAGACTTAGTGGGCCAGCTGAGGACACCCAGGATTCCCCCACCAGCTCAGAGGAGAAGGGGAGAGAGGATAGGGAAGAATCGTGCGACTAGGTGAATGGGGGATGGGTAGTGAGTAGGATATAAAGTGAATAAGTAAAATAATAATAATAAAAAATGGTTTACTGATACAAAATTGGCAGCCCAGAAACAATATACACACAGACATAAAAGGTAATATTGTATTTGTATATTTGTACATGCGCACACAGAAACACACACATGCACACAGAGACACACAGACAGACAGACACACATATATGTATATATACATGTATATATGTATATATGTATATATATATATGCAACAATAATAATTGATTATGAAAGGCTATCAATTTGAAAAATAAGAGGCCTGAAATGAGTTATAAGGAGGACACTTGGGAGGAAATGGAGGGAGGAAATAAAAGAGGAAAAGTGATATGAACTTATTTTTATAAAAATAGGCAAAAAATTTGAGCAGGGAGTGGAAGTATTTCTCAGCAATATTAGTATGAGGGGAGAAAAACATTTAAAACTTCTTGCAAAAATTTTCTAATTTGATGATAGGAATGTTTTCCCTTATTTATTTATAGACTGCTAAATTAGTCCATAAATTTACTTTTACAACAGCACATGAAAATTAAGGAAAAGACATTTCTTGAGTTTTGTTGAATTCACAAGTCAGCCATGAGAAATGCTTCCCTTGTATATCATTTAATGAAATCTAAAAGAGTTTCTGGTTTTTGAGCGTATAAGGATATATACACATAAACAAATACACACACATATATATGTAAATATATATACATATATGTCATATATTTGTTAATATATATATTCACATAACTGATGATTGATAACAGTGTACTTCTCTATTTTATTTAGCATGCCTTTATTAACAATCAATATGAGGATTTAAGTGCCTATATATTACTACTTACTAAGCATCGGAAGTTCAGAGAAAGAATGACTGTCGACTATTAGCTTTTATAAGATGATTTTAAGTATTTCTCTACATCAAGTCCAAGTCAGTTATCTCCATGGTTCAAGAATAAATACTCAAGTTTAAAATGTCTTTACTCTTTATGTGTTCATGCCCTTTGACCAATTGTGTTTCTACATTCAGGAATTAATTTGCAATTCTTCATTGATAAACAAGGCCAATGTTGATAACCTATACTATTCTGATGATCTCTGCAACCTCCCTGGCCAGTAATTAAAGGAGTGATAAGACACACTATGCACTAAGGATTTTCTTTAATACCACAAGGCTTCTGGAGGAACATTCTTCTCCCCATATAGTATGTGTAGTCCCACATATTCAATAATGGCTTAATAGGAATATAAGTATTACACTTTCTTATAGATTTTAGAAATATCTTAGGATCTGTTATCCCTTGCCTAACGCTATTGTGCGGAATACTCCCATATCTTCCTCAGTTAACACTTCCCCTTGTTGCCTTTCCCTTTCCATCTATATAGCACCTATGTTCACTTATTCCCTGTCCTCTAAGTATAACCATCTACCTTTCTTGCTTCTACAGTTACACTGAATTAAACATACATTATAAGTATTCAAACTAGAGTCCACATTAGAAAAACAACATGACACTGATGTGACCCTAGATTATACTATAAATGCATATTTGTTCAGAGTCCTATCCATTTGCCTGTAATGTTCATTGTTCAGTTTTCTTCGGTGTTTCATAACATTTGATTGCATGCACATAATACATATTCACTAAATGTTCATCAACTGATGGATATCTAGATATCTCACAGCCAATAAACTCAAACTCAATTAAAAATCCTCCACTCATGTCCATTAGACTCTGTAGGTAACAAAGACAAAATATATATGAAAATAGGAGGGGTAATCTTTGATTCAGTAGGGAAGAAAAAATCAGAGTAGTAAGACAAGATCAGTGTAGTAAGAGGGTAAACATGACTAAAGATAATTGTGTGTGTGTGTGTGTGTTCAGAATTAAAGAAAATCAAATAAATAATATTTTGCTGCAATGAACTTTCTATTAGAAAGAGTAATATTAATCTTCAATTGGTAGCCACTAAAATTATTCAGTCTATCCCAGAGAATAGTATTTGAAAATTGAGTTTTGTTCATTTGTTAGGTCAATTTTAAAATTCCAGTAATAACTCCTGAAATCATTATCTCTGGGGACACAGTTAGTTGGGGGAAAAATCTCTAGAAAGACTAACAACATGGAACAATGTTCAGGCCAGCTTTAACTAAGTGCAAAACTGTTTCTTTATAATGGAGCAACTATTCATTTTGTATTCATCATATGACTGCAATAGTAATTAACCATGTCTACTGAGACAGCTGCTAATGATATGTGCAGAGACCAGGTTGTTGATGATGAAACATTAAAACAAATACATATGCTTCTAATGCCCACTTGTGATCTTTTGTCTCCTTATAAAAATGATAAGAGCCTCCCATATGGAAGAAATTGCTAGTTACTTTATGGATAACTGTACATCATGGAATATTTATTAAGAAATATGATTTTGCTTTTAAATTTTTTAATCTATCACTGAACACTGTTAAACTACGTTGGAAACCAAATCAGTCACAATTCTGAGAGACAGGGCTGGGGAATGCATAATCAGAGTACATAGCTACTCATCTACAGTTATTTAGACCACCATTAGGAGAAAATGCCTCTGACATATATAAGATTATGTCTTCCTTGTCACTAATGATTAAAAGTAAAGTAGATGGAGAATTAAATGATACAAAAAGAAACTGAGACAATGTAGTAGTTGTTGGCCACAAAGTAATCCCCCTTGGAAAAATGAAAATAAAAATGTCACTATCTCAAATTTTTACCATTTGTTAAATCAACAGAGACCTTACATAATCTTTCTTTTAATATCACATTAATTTTTTTTCTGGGGAGCAATGTTAATAACTTGTGGTACATAACAGTATATTTTATTTTTTAATCATATTTTCACACAATTTTAATTCCTGTGATACTTCATATCACTTTGATAGATATTTTTAGCTAAAGAAAAAGGCAAGAAGCATGGTTAAATGAATTGCTAACCAGTGTGTTATTTTAAATTTAAATTTATTTGTAATCAACTATTTATCCAGAAAATGCATCAGAGATTGTGGCCTAACTATAATCTAATTGGTGGTCATTTTATTAAGAAGGCATTGTTGTAGAAACATGTAGCTTTACTTCTAGCTGTGTTTAGTGGTCCTCTCTTACTGGTCAGGTGTAATGATATTCTCTGAGAATAATGGAAAAATAATGGAGGTTTTTATCCCTCATGATATACACCAAAAAGGAAGCCCAGAGGTATCACTCTGAGCCAGCAAACACTACCTGAAAACATGTGTCTTGGATCATTATAACTCAATTTCATAACAGCCCTTATCTGCAGCTTCAAGACATTTTGAAAAACACATAAGCACATGCAAAAATGATTGAGTGAAGGCAGAAACAAAGAACCAGCACAGCCCTTCTTAGCGTATATATAAATAATATAAGCCTCAGCTTATAGGCTAACAATGGATGACCACAAAAATAAAAAACCAAAGTACCATCTGCCTATTTTTACTCCAAATCAACTATTCATACTAATTTTCTTTTTAAAATTAATTTATTTTTTACACTCCATAATTTTTTCTCCACCCCACCCTCTGATTGCTCCCCATTCCATACTTCCTCCCCACCCCATGTCCACGTGGATGTCCCCACCCCCCACCCACTTGACCTATAAACTCCCTGGGACCTCCAGTCTTTGAAGGTTAGGTGCATCATCTCTGAATGAACACAGACTGGGAAGACCTCTACTGTATATGTGTTGGGGGCCTCATATCATCTGGTATATGCTGTCTGTTTGGCGGTCCAGTGTACAAAATACAGTTCACAGAACTAAAAAATGTCAACTAATTGTACTTCCGAAGTGAAGATGCTTCAGTCCCATTTGGGAGAGAGAATAAAGAAATCACAAGTGGGGAGAGGGGAGGGAGAGAACTGGGAGGGAAAGTAGATGAGGGGAAGTGGGAAGAGAGAGGGGAACCTGCTTTAGTATTGGGTGAGGGAAAAGGACTGAAACCCTGAAGGCCAGCAGAAAGAATGGAAAGAGGTAACCTTGGGAAATAAGAGGTTGTGGGGACCCTCCAGAATTCACCAGAGACCTGGAGGTCACAGACTCACAGGACTCAAAGTGAGGGACCTTAGATGGAATGCTCTACATTGGAGAGAGGGAACTTGTAGAGTCCACCTCCAGTAGAAAGACAGGACATCAAGTGAGGGATGGGGTTGCCATCCCACAGTCACAACTCTGACCCATAATTGTTCCTGTCTGAAAGAACTGCAGGGATGTAAATGGAGAAGAGCCTGAGGAAGAGAAGGCCCTACTGATTTTCTTATGATCCTCTGTGTCTGAAACTGAACTTTTCTACTTTGTAAACATCACATTAGGCCTGACTAGATCATTTCTGGTTTTAGATAATACTTTTGTTTTTATAATTCCAGAATATTTTATTGTATTATTTAGGAATAATGACATATGTGCTCTATTTACAACCAGATTTGAAGATTCTTTCATCAGTATTTTTTATTGTGCATCGTTTTACCATTCTTATCTCAATACAATTGGAAAAACAACAGAGATATAAATGATTTGTGTTAGTAATTCAGTCTGTAACCTTGTTAGAACAGAGACTGAACATGAAAAATTTAGCAACTTAACTTGTGTTAGTGTATCTAGTTCGTAGCTCTGTTTACTGATATAAATATGGATAGGACAAAAAAGTGTAGTTTTCCTTTATTTCGAAATTTTATATGCCTTTATTCAGAGTCAGAAGAAAGTTTCATGTATAAAGATAAGAAAGAAGTAACTAATATATATGTACATATATATTATTTAAACTAGATGTACCGGAAAATCCATATTTGTTTTATAATGGTCCAGAAAGAATTGTTCTTATGATAGGAATTTGCATCAATAATATTTGAAATTATTTTTTCACTTTGTAAACAATCACTTAAGTAATCCTAATTGTTTAATTAAGATTGTAGATTATTAATTGCAGATGAATTATGAACAGTTAAATATAAGTATTAAATAAAATAATTTTTCACATACCCTTGAGTACTATTTTCTAAAACTATATTTTTAAATTTCATGAATTAAAGTGGACTTTTCCTAGTAGAATAACATGAATCTCAGTATAAATTTACTTAAAATCAGTATGTCATTAATATTTTTGTCTTTTTCAAATAAAAATCATAGCTCTTGAGACTCTGCAATCATCTAGTGTAGTTTTTTGTTTTGTACATGTCTTACTTTAAATACTCTGTAATTATGAGTATTGTTCCTGGTCTATACACTGCTGTGAACGGCTGAGTGAAGCTGACTTTTACTCCACGTTGATTTGAGTAGGTCCTGTCACATCTATTCACTACTCAGTTTATAGACACTTTATAATACTTGTTATCCAGACCCTTTGTGCTATAATACATGCCTAGTAGGCAAGAGGTGCTCACTATTGGTTAATATGGAGAAAGTCAATTGCTTTCTTCCTGAATTGATGCCTGCTTTACATGGAAAAATATCTCATAAATACAAGCATTCTTTTATTATTGTTCTTATTAGGTGTATAAATTGATAGTTCCTGGAATACTCTTGGCTGATTCTACTTTAAGAAACTTTTAACTATCTTCTTCCTGAATGTTCCAGTTTTGAAAAAGGACTCAGGTATTTTTAAATTGCCATTATGGATGAAAAAAATAATAATATACATGGTATTCTCTACACTCTTCTCTTCAGTCACCCAGAACTACTGTGAATACCAAGCAACTATGTCCACAAACTGTTCATACATTCCACAGCGAGCTCAATTCATTTTAACTTCTTGGGAAAATCATGTTGAAATCCCAGTTTTGTCATTTGGTTTCAAGTGAAGTGGTATTGCACAAAAGATTGGTAAGAGCTTCCAAAATTGTTTCCATATAAATTTTAATTGATATTTCTACATTGTTATGAGCTTTGGTTATAATGCAGAGAAAGAAAATGAGCACTGTGATTCTTACATGCCATTTGACAACACTGTAGCAGTATACTGTAAATAGATAATGCCTGATAGTTATTGAATTAATTTCTGTACCTAACCCTTCAGCTTCTACTCCAAAATATTATTGAAAATGTTGTGTTAAATGTACTCAAATGTAAAAATATGAACATCATGTTTGGGCCCTTTGCTCTTTGACTTAATAACATAAATATGAAAGAAGGCTTATTTATATTTAACCACTTATCAAAACAATACATGTTAATTGTTTAGATACACCATGATTTAAGAATATGGAATTATATATTTTCAACTGTGTCAAAAGTTCAATGATATTAGAAATACTAAGAATTATTGTTAATGATAACATTTACTAATGAAGAGAACTGCATATGTATAGAATTTACTCTTTGATGCATAGTAATGAGTATTTTTATACTAGTTTTCATTAGTATTATATTATTTATTTGGTGTGAATTATTTTGGGTAAAGAAATTTTACAGGCCGATATTTAAAACTCTTGTAATCAATTTCAAATATCATAATGAAACATATTTTTTTTCCGGTTTTGTTTTTTTGAGAGAGGGCTTCTCTGTGTAGCCCTGGGTGTACTGGAACTCATTCTGTAGACCAGGTTGGCCCTGAACTCAGAAATTTGCCTGCCTCTGCCTCACAAGTGATGGGATCAAAGGTGTGTGCCACCACTGCCTGAATAAATTTTATAATAATAAATAAAGAAACATTATTTTTATAAGTAATATAATATATGTAAAGCACTATTTCATACTGTGGTTTCAGAAATAGAAACAAAAGTCTAAAGTAGTAAAGACTAGAATATTCTTTACATAGATTATTCTATTACATTCAATATCACAGAAAATATTGTCTATTTATATTTACATTGGATTTTTGACAAAAATTAAAGAAGGGTATTTTAGAGAAACATATTTCTCCCAGTATTCAAAATGCATGGGTGATTTAATATATTTATAGAGAGAACAACTCTTAGATTTCAGCTTTCATCTTTAGCCCAATAATATCTTTAGATATTTAGTTTGTACTATAGTTAACCAAAATCTTGTTTTATTTCTATGTGAAGATCATATGGCAGAAGAAAAATGTAATACCATGTAGGGATATCAACAGACTATTGTATCCAAGTTCAGTGGACATCAACGTTTCTGTAATTACCCCTTTCAGGAAATGGTAAGTGCTATAGAGGGATCCTCTTTTATATATTCATTCCATTATGATGCTTTGTTCAGTATGCATTCAAAAGTTTATTAGTATGTACAATTCATAATGATTCAGAGTTCTAAAAATAAATTATCCATTATTTTGAAATCTCTACAGAATATTAACAAATGAAATATATTTTTCAACATAAAACAAGGTCTATAAAATTTGTCAATTATATGATAGAGATCTAAATTATTTTATTTATGTAAAAGTTAATCTGTTTTTGTTCTATGTGTTTATTTTTCTTAACACTTACCAGTTCAGGTATAAGTCAGAAATCATAACACATGTAACATTATTTTCAGATGTTAACATGTAAAGTTTTTTTTAAATTTTGCTGGTTTATTTATTTTGTCCTAGGTTATAGAATGCATTTTTCCCCTGCTATGAGAATGAAAATCTCTGTAGGCTATTTGTCACCCTTCAGACTCACATTATTAGAATCTCTTATGTGTTCCCAGTGACACATATTTTCTACATTGTATGTGCACTATTATTTCTTTAAGTATGTGAAGCTTTCTTAAGGAAATATGTATCTCAACACATACTTGAGTACGGTGTATGTGCAATGAATATGAGAAACAGTAAATTGCAAGGGAAGTTTTCTGTTATAAAATTATTGAGAGCATTTCAAAATTAATTCTTCACTTCAAGTTATGATTGTTAAGCCAGCCTTGATCTCTATCTTAGTTCACAAAAGAATTAAGAAAGCTTATTATTTTATTGTACTTGAGAAACCATGCTTAGTTCTACTCAAAGGACTCACTTTTAAGACAAATAAATAATTCATGGCCTCACAGGATTCATAAAACCAACAAATGAGCAGTCATTATTATACACTTAAGGAAAAAAAATAGCATGAGTTGTCTGAACATCTAACTGCATTTGACAATAACCCCTTAATGTTTACTTGAATTTTGTAATAGTCAGTATTCAGAGTAAATGGTGTCCTTTTAAACAGAAGGACAATTGGAGATGACATTCACTTTAAAACATTTAAATGTGGAAGAACAGTTGCAATAAGTACGTTGAAACCAATAAATATATAAGTGATAAAACAGGCTCTTTAAATTCGGAAAGATACTTTTTAATGGCTCTAGTTTCAAAATCCCCTCTTTGTAAGCAGTGGTATGTGCCCTTGCTAAGCTAAGTAAGGATTAGAGCAACTTTTATATTTTTCTTATTCTTTCTGACAAAGAAGAGCTAGCAGCATGTTTTATAATCATTACAATATGCAAAAGGTTCTAAATTGTTATCTTGCCAAGTCCTCCTACACAATCTCACAATCATTTCACTTACTCTCCATCAGCCCTACCTTGACTTTATCAGGAAAGAAAACATATCATTCTTCCCCAACCATTGTAGCATCTTTTAAGTTTCTCACTACCTTTTAAATAGCTCGTCACTTTAGAAAATCATCTAGTTTGCAAACAAGATGCCTCATTTCTACCGGCAAAAAACACACACACACACAAAACAACAACAACCAAACCAAACCAAACCAAACCAACCAAAAAACCAACCAAACAAACAAAAACAACAAATTTGAGACTGGGTTCATGATGTTTGTCATCTACTGAAGGTATTAACCCCTATACTTCAAAAAGTGCTTACCTTTAAAAATGTTGATGTATAGCAGTATACAACATTAATATTGGTGAAAATTTCACAAATTCTGGAGAAACTGAGTGGAGTGCACATTTGGATATACTAAATGGAGAGAAACTTACATTAAGAACTATAAGTTTATATAATTAAAAAATTGAGAATTCATTTTGAATAGTTACACTGCAATACTATGTTAAAGGGTTTATAAAATACATTTCATTATCAGAATGCTCAACAGAGTAAAGTTTTTAATTAATTAACTAATTAATTAATTAATTTTATACTCCTTATTTTATTCCCACCCCAGTCCCACCCTTCTACTGCTCCACATCCCATACCTCCTCCCCACACCCTGTCCCCAGGTGGATGTCCTCACACCCCACCCCACCTGACTGCTAAATTTCCTGTGACCTCCAGTCTCTTGAGGGTTAGCTACATCACCTCTGATTGAACACAGACCAGGCAGTCCTCTACTGAATGTGTGTTCGGGGCCTCATATCAGCTGGAGTATGTTGCCTGTTTGGTGGTCCAGTGTTTGAGAGATCTCTGAGGTCCAGATTAATTGAGACTGCTGGTCCTCCTACAGGGTCGCCCTTCTCCTCAGCTTCTTTCAACCTTCCCTAATTCAACTATAGGGGCCAGCTGCTTCTGTCCATTGATTGGGTACAACTATCTGCCTCTTACTCTTTCAGCTGCTTGTTGGGTCTTGTGGAATGCAGTCATGCTAGATCCCTTTTTGTGAGCGCTCCATAGCCTCAGTAATAGTGTCAGGCCTTGGGACATCGCCTTGAGCTGGATCCCACTTTGGTCTGTCACTGGACCTTCTTTTCCTCAGGTTCCTCTCCATTCCTATCCCTGGGAATTCTTTCAGACAATAACAATTATAGGTCAGAGTTGTGACTGTGGGATGGCAACCACATCCCTCATCCCTGTCTTCCTGCTGGAAGTGGTCTCTGTAAGTTTGCTCCCCCTACTGTCAGGTATTTCATCTAAGGTCCTTCCCTTTGAGTCCTGAGAGTCTCTTAACTGCCAGGTCTCTGGTGCATTCTGGAGGGTCCCCCCCAACCTCCTACCTTCCGAGGTTGCATGTTTCCATTCTTTCTGCTGGCTCCTATGGCTTCTTTCCTTTTCCCTCACCCAATATCAGATCAGGTACCCCTCCCCCTTCTCTTCCTCCCAACCTGTCAACTTTCCCTTCCAGGTCCCTCTGTCCCTCCTCTCTTGTGATTGCTTTCTTCTCCCTCCAAAGTAGGGTTGAGGAGTCCTCACTTGGGCACTTCAGCTTGTTGACCTTTTTGAATTCTGTGGCCTGTATCTTGGGTATTCTGTATATTTCATTATCATAATGTTCAACACAGTAAAGTTTTACTCATTGAATTTTTCAGAATAAGCACATTCCAGACAAATAATTCATCCAGCAAATACATGTTAAACCAATGGTTAAAGACAGAATTTCTGGTATTAAAAAACATATAAAATGGAATAATTATACTTGCATTTAAATCTTAGCTTACTTTATGTGTTATGTTCTTAAAAGTTATGAATTCTTTTTGTGTCTTATTTTAATAAAGAAGAAGGATGAATTAACACCAACCTCTATAGCTAGTATTAGCAATGGAAGCGTTGTTTTATATTAACATTTTATAACAATTCTCCATGTTTAATAATCTCAGCATAATTATTTTTTAAGTTAATTAATTAATTAATTTTATTTATTTATTTTTTGTTTTTTCGAGACAAAGATTCTCTTTATAGCCCTGGCTGTCCTGGAACTCACTCTGTAGCCTAGGTTGGCCTTGAACTCAGAAATCTGCCTGTCTCTGCCTCCCAAGTGCTGGAATTAATGGCTAGTGCCACCACTGCCCGTCTACTTTTATTTTTATTTATATACACTTTACATTTTTCTCACTGTCTCCCTCCCTTTGACTTCCTCCCACAATCTTTCCCCCATGCCCCCTCCCCTTTTCCTCTGACCAGGTGGTCCCCTCTACTTATCCCCCTACCCTGGCACTTCAAGTGTCTGTGAGGCTCAGTGTCTCCTCACCCGCTGAAGCAAAACAAGGCAGCACAGATAGAAGAACATATCTCACATATAGGCAACAACTTTTGGGATAATCCCTATACCAGTCATTCTGGACCCACATGAAGACCAAGGTGAGCATCTGCTATGCATATGTGGGAAGCCCTAGGTCCTGTCCCTGTATGTTCTCTGGTTGGTGGTTCAGACTCTGAAAACCCCAAGAGTCCAGGTTAGTTGACTGTTGATTTTCCTATGAAGTTCCTGTCTCCTTCGGGGTCCAGAATACTTATTAACATTGTATAATATAAATGACTAATTTGGTATTAAACAATGACACAGAAAGATTTTCTCAACATAGAAAATATATTCAATTTATATCTTCTTTCTTTGATTGTTTTGCTTTGCTTGAGACTATGTAATCTCTGTATGTAGTCCAGAGAGTTGTGAAACTTGAGGTTCTCTTTCCTCAGTCTCACTTCTGGAGTTCATAAATATATGCCACCATCCCATTTCCTGATTTTTTTCTTAAACCAAAAGATTATAATGTAATGTTTTTACCTTAATTTTATCACAAACAAGGCAAAATATATTAAGCTGATTTGTATAAAGCTTATGAGAGATAAACTTAAGAGGGTACATGAAATTAATTAGTCAAGGGCTACTCTCACTATTTTGAGATAAACTATTGTAACTTATTAAAATGGTATGTAGTTGACATACAGATTTTTCTTTGACATAAGGAAAGCTAGCTGTATTGTCAGTTGTTAAACTAGTGCAAATAGCAAAATATTCCAAATTACATTTTATATACTAAATTTTTATTGAAACAATACCTAGACGACAGATTGTTCAAAGGCCTATATAAATCATCCTTTGTATCCCCAGGTCACTGCCTTCTTTAGCTGAAAACTTTTTAAAAACTTTTATCTTTCTTTTCTTAAACTATTTCTGTATACAAACATTATTTTCTGAGTCACAGTATAACTTTCTCTTCACACTATGATATAAAATGTTGATGGAGTAGTTCTAAACACAAATAAACAATACGAAATTTTCTCTACCTACTTCTTTATGTCTCCAGTGCTAAGCACTTTACATTTACTTTCTGTGACTCATAACTATACTCTGATCTAAACCAGAGTAATAATATAGTGACACAACCAATGGCTATGTCTGTGATTCTGGAGACCGTGTTTATGTTTGTTTATGTTTGTTCATACATTTCCTGATTTACCAGATTTTTGTAGAGTTACTTAGTATATTTTATTTCTTAATATGTTTGTATTGCTTTGCACAATAAATTTCTTTTGGAATGAATCATGCACAGGGTTATTTATAAGTTCAAATCTTTGACACCTAGCACCAAGATACTCCTGTTTGTACCACAACTTAATCTAATGCTGAAAAATCATTGACTGTTGTTTTCCTTATCACAGAAAAATGAGACAAAGGAGAAAAGTAATGTGATGTTAAGCACTCAAGGCTTGAAAAGAACTTTGTCAAATATGAAGATGCCTAATTGCATCTGATCAGTGGATTTAGCACTTTTTATTCTGTAATCTTCATTTTCAGCAGAAGACCTGAAGAGAATTTTTCAATACATAAGAAGCTTCCTCATGCCTTTTGTTGTTAGCAGCATTAATATCTCATTAGAGAATATTGGTTGTTATGGTAACCAGAGAGAAGACAGAAGGAGAAGAGCATTAGTGAAGTTATTAGATGACAGTTAAGGTTAAATTTAAACAGATTTAATGATAGTTTCCAACTTTAAATTGACTTTAGCCAGAGATCACCTTGCTATTTGTTTGACACTAGTAAAGATCAAATCATGAATATTTCCTAATATTTTTTAATCAAATTTGATTTTCTCTACTATAGTTTGTGTTTAGGAACTACAGGAGGAGGGGAATGATACAATTTCCTTTGTTGCTTAAATGGCATGTTTCAAGAATCCACCAGGAGAGAACATGCCACCATCTATATCTTGTTAAAGTTATGCTGTAATATTAATGATGAGATCTGAGGCATTAGCAGTAGTGTTATTAACTAGCAAATGTTTACGCATATGAGAGACCTATTTAAAGATGTTAGATATAGAGGTGAGCAGGAACCAACATCTGTCCCAATACTGGGAGTAATTGGGAAGGCAGGACCAGGCACACAGGACCTCCACCAGCCCAGTGACTTGGGTTCCTTCCAGTCTGTCTGGGCTGGGGTCCAGAGCAGACCTTGGGTGCAAGCTCCGGAGCCAGTCCCACAACAACCAGAGGAAACTCCACTCCCAGGCACTCTGACACTCACAGGATCAGAGAGCAGACCTTGGGCACAAGCTCTGCAGCCAGTCCCACAACACCCAGAGGAAGCTCCACTCCCAGGTGTCTGACACTCAGGATCAGAGGTGAGCAGGAACCAACATCTGTCCCAACACTGGGAGTAACTGGGGCCAGCTGGACCAGGCACACAGGAACTCCACCAGCCCAGTGACTCTGGTTCCTTCTGGTCTGTCTGGGTTAGTGTTCTGAGTAGACCTTGGGCATAAGGTCTGCAGCCAGTCCCACAACACACAAAGAAAGCCACACTCCTAGGTGATCTAACAAGCCCAGGACTCCAGGATCCCAGAATTACAGGATCACAGAGACAGCTTGACTCTGAGGAGTTCTGACACAACAAGGATTACAGGAAGGAAAGGCTCCAGTCAGATTTAGCAAGGGCAGGTAGCACTAGAGTTAACCAGATGATGGGGAGCAAGCATAAGAAAATAAACAACACAAACCAAGGTCACTTGCCATCATCAGAACCCAATTCTCCCACCATAGCAAGTCCTGGGCAAACCATCACACCGGAAAAGCAAGATTCAGATCTAAAATCACTTATCAGGATGATGATACAGGACCTTAAGAAAGACATAAATAGCACCCTCAAAGAAATACAGGAGAACACAGGTAAAGAGCTAGAAGCTCTTAAAGAGGAAACACAAAAATCCCTTAAAGAACTACAGGAAAACACAATTAAACAGGTGAAGGAAATGAGCAAAACCATCCAGAATCTAAAAATGGAAATGGAAACAGTAAAGAAATTAGAGAGACAACCCTAGAGATACAAAACCTAGGAAAGAAATCAGGAGCCATAGATGCAAGCATCACCAACAGAATGCAAGAGATAGAAGAGAGAATATCAGGGGCAGAAGACACCTTAGAAAACATTGACACAACATTCAGAGAATATGCAAAAAGCAAAAAGCTCCTAACCCAAAACATCCAGGAAATCCAGGACAAAATGAGAAGACCAAAC
>NW_022196905.1:54310289-54316877 GCF_008632895.1 Mastomys coucha | reverse complement strand
CACCAAATGCACTAAATAAAGAAAGAATTTTAAAAGCAGTAAGGGGAAAAAGGCAAGTAACATATAAAAGCAGGCCTATCAGAATTACACCAGATTTCCCACCAGAGACTATGAAAGCTAGAAGATCCTGGGCAGATGTCATACAGACCCTACAAGAACACAATTGCCAGCCCAGGCTACTATACCCAGCAAAACTCTCAATTACCATAGATGGAGAAAACAATATATTCCATGACAAAGCCAAATTTACACAATATCTTTCCACAAATCCAACCCTACAAAGGATAATAGATGGAAAACATCAACATAAGGAGCAAAACTACACCCTAGAAGAAGCAAGAAGGCAATCTTCCAACAAATCCACACAAACCTAATTCCACATCTTACAACAAAAACAACAGGAAGTGGCAATTACTTTTTCTTAATATATTAACTTGAGAAAATTAATATTACCAACATATCCTAGTCGATTGAAATCTAATAATATGAGGAATTGGAAATTTCTTGATTGCCATCCAATGATCTCTCTAATTTGGTAATTGGAGAAATAGGTCCATCATTGTTCAATCTATATACACTGTCAGTTTGTTTGTTTGTGACAGTGTCTTGCTGTGTACAACATAAGGGTCTTGAAATCTTGCTTCTTCTATCTCAGCCTTTCTATTAGTAGTATTGTTTATTTCTTGTTTTTACACTATACTATGGTTTTCAGACCAGCTTATATATTTTAAAAGTATTTATATACCCAAAAGAAACATAGACGATTAACTAGATTGGTGGCTTGTAAGAGAACAACAAAATGAGACTGAATGCTTTGCTTGACATTTGTAACTCTTGTATCAAGTTTGAAGAAGAGGACTTTATAAGTTACTCTTTCTCTGAGATGAATGCTTTTCCAAATTATCACAGCTAATGAACCAAATTCTTACCCTCACCTAATGTCTGTGCCACCCTCCAAGCAGAACCATTGTTCATTGAAACAGTTGGTGAATGACTTTATGGATAGACCATCTTAATACCTATACCATTTCTTAAATGAATGTAACCTGTTCTCTGTGGGCTAAGAATGAAGTCAGTCACTCAAGTCAAATAGCTTTGACCATAGCAGGAAGTCTGTATCCAAAAATTGAGCCTACAATTCATTTCTTGGTGCAGCAGAACTATTAACTCTCAGCTTAGCTACGATGGAGGTAAAATCTTTTGGTGATGTGAGGATCATTGAAATACAGCCTTATTACAATGAAACCCAATGTCTAAAAATTGTTCTTATTTTGGGCTTGTACCACAGTACGAGCCAAGATTTTAAACTCTACTAAATACAAAACCAACAAAAAGACTTAATATATTCATGTTCATTTAAGAAAATACTAGTATTGATGTATTATTTTTAAGTATACAGCTAATATGTTTGGAGTTACTTAAAATTTATATTGAGGAAAATGTATTTTCACTATTGCTGTAGACGAGCATCTACATAAGACTGTCAAATTGATTGTTGTTTTATATCAAACAACTTTTATAATACTTATTTTTATTGTTATAATATTTTATAAATTTTAAGGAATATGACAAAAAAGATATTGTAGGTATTGAAGGGGGGACTATGGGAGGAGCAGTGGTACAAAAGGGGAACAAGAATGTGATTTAATGCTATTTAATTAAAATATGTCTTTAAATGTTAAAAAAAAGATGTTAGATATAACTCGTTTAGTAGGCGAGTACGAAACTCAAGAGAGATAGCATTTTGTGCATTGCATTGTCCCTGCTTGAATTTTAGAAAACAGTTCTGTGTATAAGTAAGGGTGAAAGAGGGTGGTTTTTCTTGAGATTCTACTTCACACCAGTCAGAATGGCTAGGATAAAAAACTCAGGTGACAGGAGATGCTGGAGAGGTTGTAGAGAAAGAGGAACACTTCTTCATTGCTGGTGGGATTATAAGCTGGTACAGTCACTCTGGAAATCTGTTTGGCACCTCCTCTGGAAATTAGACATAGTACTACCAGAGAACTTAGCTATACCACTCCTGGGAATATACCCAGAAGATGCTGCAACATGTAATAAGGACACATACTCCACTATGTTCATAGCAGCCTTATTTATAATAGCCAGAAACTGGAAACAACCCAGATGTTCCTAAACAGAGGAATGGATACAGAAAATGTGGTACATCTATACCACGGAGCTCAGCTATTAAAAAACAATGAATTTATGAAATTTTAGGGAAATGGATGGATCTGGAAAATATCATCCAAAGTGAGGTAATCCAATAACAAAAGAACACATATGGTATGCACTCTCTGATAAATGGATATTAGCCTAGAAGATCAGAATACACAAAGTGCAATCCACAAACCAAAAGAAACTCAAGAAGAAGGAAGACCAAAGTGTGGATACTTCATTCCTTCTTAAAAGGGGGAACAAAATACTCATGGAAGGAGTTGCAGAGACAAACTATGGAGCAGAGACTAAAGGAAGGACAAACCTGAGACTTCTCCACCTGGGAATCCTTCCCACTTTCCATCATCAAATCCGAACACTATTATGGATGCCAGCAAGTGCTGGCTGACAGGAATCTGATATATATAGCTGTCTCCTGAGAGGCTCTGACAGTGCCCAACTAATACAGATGTAGAGGCTCACAGCCATCCATTGGACTGAGTACATCCCCAGTGAAGGAGCTAGAGAAAGGACCCAAGGAGCTGAAGGGTTTGCAGCCCTTTAGGACGAACAACAATATGAACTAACTAGTACCCTCAGAGCTCCCAGGGAAGAAAACACCAACCAAAGACTATACATGGTGGAACTGATGGCTCTAGTAGCATATGTAGCACAGGATTGATAAGTTGGTCATCCATGGGAGGAGAGGCCCTTGGCCCTGTGAAGGTCCTGTGCCCCAGTGTAGGGGAATGCCAGGGCTAGGAAGCAGGAGAAGGTTTGGTGGTGAGCAGGGGGAGGGGAAAGGGAACAGGGTTTTGTCTTTGTTTTTAATTTTTTAAATTTAAGTAAATAAATAAAAGTTTGATCTATACATTGAACAGGGGTAGAGGTGGAGAGCAGGGTAAGTGGTTATGAGTACTTGTCCTTACATAAGATCTGAGTCTTTTATTGTTTTTTTTTTTTTTTTCCTAGCATTCATTCAGGCATTTGACAATTGCATGCAACTCCAGCTTCAGGGAATCAAATATCATGTTTGGGTCCCCACAAGTTGTCATAGGAGTCAAGTATGTATACATGAGCAATAACCACCCACACAGACAGACACATACAAATTCACAGAAACAAACATAAAACAGCCCTCATCTCTTTCAAAAGTCATCAAGAGAGATATAGGAAAAGATGGAACAAATGTCACAGATTATAGGCTAAGTATTTTATTCTTTTATTTAATTGTCTGGAGTTTAAACTATACTTTGAATCGTTTCAGTGAATAACTTTATTTTGCATATTGGCTTGGAAGCTATATTGGAAAAATTGTAGGATGGATATATTTTACTATTAGAAGTAATCATATCTGTACTTAAAATTGTGTAATTCTAAACTGGTCAACATTTTCCAAATCATGAGAATTAGGTTAAATTTAGCATGCCAACATAATTCTTAACTAAGTTTGCAGAAAGAATAATCAACTAGACAAACCAAAAAGAATCCCCAAAATGAAACTATTTTAATGATTAATGTGAAAATGTTGTTTGTTGAAGTTTTCACAGGTATTCTAAGGGGATTTTTTTAGAGAGAGATGGAAATCTATTTTTTTTTATTTTCTTTATTTACATGTAAATTTCTTCATTCCCAGTTTCCCCTCCAAAAAACAAAGAAACAAACAAAAACAACCAAAATCTATTTTAAATAATATTACATAAATATTATTACAATGTTATTTATGAATTCATAATCACATTAAATTAATTTTGGTGAATTTTTCAAGTTTGAGCAAAGTTCATAATTTAATTCATGTTGTATTTCTTTATTACATTCTAAGATACTTTATTTTGATTTTCAGTTTACCATGCAAAAAAGAAATAGTATAGAATATTATCAATATCAACTTTATTACCCACATGATGATACATATTTAAAATAGCAATGTCAATTTCCATAATAGCCCTTCTTAGTTCAGTACTCTTGCATATTATCAAGTTTGCTTTGACTCTGTTTTAATGTAAGTATTTTCTTTTGTTTAGATTATGGATTATTGATCAATCAAACAGCCTTCCAGAGGTTTTATAAAAATTGAAAAATGTTTTAAGAATAAAAATATAGGGATAGACAGACAGAATAGATGATAAATAGATAGACAGACAGATAGATAGATAGATAGATAGATAGATAGATAGATAGATAGATGACAGAAAATGGGTGAAATTTTATCATCATTATACAGTACAATTTCATCTGAATTGAGAATAAATCCTTCATGAAAACAGAGATTGGTCCTTTGCCACTTCACAATGATGGTCTTAGATAAATTGTTGACAGAGACAGAACAGGTTTTGATCACCATAGTTTAAGACATCCATGTGATGTATTACTCTAAACATTCAATGTATTTTTAATATAACATGCAATTTCTATGTATTGAACATTTTATTGCTATATATTTCCATTTCTCTAGGCAACATTTAACAATTTTTTAATAATGACTATAGCAAATCTTTGTGGCAATATCTTAGGTTCTTTATTAAAATGAAAAGAATATATGACATCAAATTACCAGTTTGTACCTAGAATATACTTTATATATTCTATTTTTATTATTTATATTTCAAATATTATCCCCTTTCCTATTTTCCCCTCCTCAAATCTCCTATCATATCCTCCCTCTCCTTGCTTCTATGAGCATGCTCACCCACCCACCTCACTACCCTGATATTCCCCTACACTGGGGCATTGAACCTTCACAGTATCAAGGGCCTCTCCTCCCATTGATGCCAGATAAGGCCATCCTCTGCTACATATGCAGCTGGAGTCATGGGTCCCTTCATGTGTTCTCTTTGGTTGGTGGATTAGCTGAAATGCCCAAACAGGGGAGAGAGAATCTGTAGACACCATATTCAGAGTTTACACAATGCCCCTGTTTGGGGGATGGGACCACCCACTCATCTCCAAATTTTTAACCCAGATTTGCTGTTATCTATAGGAAATACAGAGACAACGTGTAGAGTAGATACTGAAGGAAAAACCATCCAGAGAGTGCCCTACCTGGGGATCCATACCATATACAGACACCAAATCCAGACATTATTGCAGATGCCAAGAAGTGCTTGCTGACAGGAGCCTAATATAGCTGTCTCCTGAAATCTCTGCCAGAGCCTAACACATACAGATGAGGATGCTTGCAGCCAACTATTTGACTAAGCATGGGGACCCCAGTGAAGGAATTAGAAAAAGGACTGAAGAAGCTGAAGGGGTTTGCAACCCCATAAGAACAATATCTTCTTCATATATTCTAAATAAATAAATGCTGATATGATATAGCTAAATAGTGGTAGTCTTGACTCAGTTATTAATGACTGATATAACTCAAGAGAGTTTGATGATATTCATATATTAGATATTCAGAATCATTGGAATATATTTATAGTTAAATATTTTTGAAAGGGTTACAAATGTGGAAAATATTAGAAAATGAACACAACAGATGAGAGGAATTTTGACTTTATGACATTCAAAGTTAAATTATTTTTATATAAAAGTAACATTTTAACATTTAAAAGATTTATTTTATTATATTCATGTATACCTATTTGTAAATCTGAATACCCCAAAAATCCAGAGGAAAACAATAAATTCTCTGGACCTGGAGTTACATGTGGTTGTAAGGCAGTTATTTTTGGTTCTAGGAATCAAACCCAGTTCCTGTGGAAGACCAGCAAGCACTCATAACTACTGAGCCATCTCTCCAGACCATAGAATAAAAATTTTTGATGCTAAGAAACATTTTATAGTTCATTTTAGGCAGTAGAGGGAGGGGAGTAGATAAGTGTTTTAGAAGAAGGGACAGACTTCTTAAATATCATAAATTCTTTTTATGGAAAACACTGTATTTAAGCAATGTACAAATAAGTTATATTACTCTGTAAAAACTTATAGGAGTTAATAATGCATATTCTTTCATTTGTTTCTGTCTTTATACATTTATTAAAAGTATTGAATAGAATAAATGAGAGTTAACAGATAATTTCCTAAGTCGTCATAGATAAGTGAAATATGACTCAAACCAATCAAGCCAGACAGTTGTGAAAAATCCATAGATTTCTGCTCATTTCCCCATGCTTTAATCATAAATGAGTCTTTAAAAAATGAACTTGAGTCAACTATTCCTTTCGATCTTACATATGTTAATGAGTTAGAGTTCTTTTCTCAAAATTTTTTAACACAAATAAGAACATAGTATTTACTAACTTTTATTTTTGTGATTAATTTTTACTATGTGGTTTATACTTTAATTCCATGTCTTCCCAATATTAGGGAACTTTTTATGTAGTCGGACTCTCCCAAGTGTGATATTTGTTGCTTGTTCTGTTATAAATGTAATTTTTTTTTCCTTTTTAATTTTTCTTTTTTTTTTTTTGATATTTTCTTTATTTA
>NW_022196905.1:54298891-54309893 GCF_008632895.1 Mastomys coucha | reverse complement strand
CCAAACTTCTGGGCTAATAACCACTTATCAGTGAGTGCATACCGTGTTTGTTCTTTTGTGATTGGGATCTGGAGAATATCATCCTGAGTGAGGTAACCCAATCATAAATGTAATTTTTATTCACCAGAATAATCTTGTCATCTTGGAGGGTTACGACTGAGTAACATCACTCTTTCTAGTTCTTTCTGAACTCTGAATGGCTGGTTCAACTCAGCTATTCTGGCTGAAACTCCACTCCAGGCAGACTGATTCAATCTGGGTTCTCACTGAATTGCTCTCCTTGACCTCAAACTAACTCTAGCAATTTGTACTACTCCTCTGGTTTGTTCTTATTCTCAGGCTTCAGCTTGACTGCTGACCTGCACTGTAGGACCTGAACAACTGAATGGAAAAATAAAAGAACTCAACTGAACTCAATTGCATGGCATGAGGTATGCTGAACTGAACTTTTGTGAACGCCATTGCACTGCCTGAACTCAACTGACCCACTCCCTGATCTGCCCTCCATTCCTGACTCTTTTGTTGTTGTTGTTGTTGTTGTTATTCATTTGTTTTTGTTTTTGTTTTCTCCAGACAGGGTTTCTCTGTGTAGCCCTGGCTGTCCTGGAACTCGCTCTGTAGAACAGGCTGCCCTCAAACTCAGAGATCCACCTGCTTCAGCCTCCCACGTGCTAGGATTAAAGGAGGGCGCCACCATTGCCCAACCATTCCTGACTCATTCTGCACCATTAAGTAGCCTCCCTTTCCTGTCTCTTCTCCTGAGAGTTGGGTGTTTCCTATTGGTGACTAATTCTGTTAAATCTTTCTCTGATTTGTCAGTTTGTTTGCCCCTCAATTATATGTCACTTTCAAATATTGCTCCTTCCTTCTACCAACAAACTTTACCTTCATTGTTTAGCAGGGATCACAATGGAGGAGTTAGAGGAAGGTCTGAAGGAGCTAAAGAGGTTTACAAACCCATAGGATGAACAACAATATAAACCATTCAGACCTCCCAGAGCTCCTAGGCACTAAACCACCAACCAAAGAATACACATGGAAGGACTCATCGCTCCAGGTGAATTTGTAGCAAAGAATGCCCCCCCCTTTTTTTTGGCCTCAATGGGAGGAGATGCCCTGGTGTAGGGGAATGCTAGGGCAGTGAGGTGAGAGTGGGTGGGTGGGTGAAAGAGCATGCTCATAGAAACAGGGGAAGGGAAGATGAGGCTTGTAGAAGGGAAACTTGGAAATGGGATAAGATTTGAAATGTTAATAAATAAAATATTCAATTGAACAAAGTAAGTACAAAGGGCCTGTCTGTATTTCAGCTGGATCACATAGATATAGTTCCTTTCATGTGATTCCATGTCAGAGCAACCATGATGCTGGATTAAAATTCCTGTACGTTTTATTGATTATGTCAGGTTCTCTTTGTGTATCCAAAGTTGTGTATAAACTGAACTAACTACTATTATGACCTAAGTTAATTCAATTTGTATGTCCTTATTTTTGTCCAACATCGTAAGATTCCTAATTTATGGATCAAGAATTAAGATTTACAGTAATAAATTATTGAGCCTAATTTAAGATTGTAATTCATATTCTATGTATGGTGCCATCCCTGGGCTGGTAGTCTTAGGCTCTATAATAAAGCAAGCTGAGCAAGCCAGGGGAAGCAAGCCAGTAAGTAACATCCTTTCACGGCTTCTGCATCTGCTCCTGCTTCCTGACCTGCTTGAGTTCCAGTCCTGACTTCCTTTGATGATAAATAGCAATGTGAAAGTATAAGCTGAATAAACCATTTCCTCCCCCCCCAAACAACAACAACAAAATAAAACAAAAAAAATGAATTCTATTTTTCTTACTCATTCAAATTCCAGTAAGTTTTTTTTTTTTTATAATATTTTGAAACCAAACAGTGAATAAATGGATGATCCTTGGGAAAAAACATGATATACCCTTATGTTTATAATAACCCTCTGTACCCTCCAAGTGTGCCAGTGATATTTGAATTGAATTCTACAAGAGACTCCTTCTGTTTATAAACGTCTCAGCAAAATTAATTAAAAAATAGCAGTAACCATTATTTATACAACGATAAACATGTTGGGAAGGAAATTATGAAAACAACTCTCTTTACAATAGATACAAATAATATAAAATATATCTATGTAACTCTAACCAATCAAGTGAACAACCTGTGTTATAAGAACTTTAAGTCTCTGAAAAATGAAATTAAGAAAGATATCTAAAGATGGAAAAATCTCCCAAGCACTTATAGGATCAACAGTAAAAATGTCCACCTTACCAAAAGCAATCTTCAGATTCAATGCAATATCCACCAAAATTCTAACATAATTTGTTGCATGCCTTGAAAAAGCAATCCTCAAGTTCATATGAAAAAAAACGAAAACCCTAAGAGAGCTAAAACAATTGTGAACAATAATAGAATCTAGAGGTAACCCTTTGCCTGATTTTAAGCTGTAATATATAATAATAATAGCAATAATAATAACAACAATAATAAATTAATAATAGTAATAATAACCGTATGACTTTGGATGAAAACTTACTGGTTGATCAATGGAATTGAATCAAAGATCAGAAATAAATCTATAAACCTTTGGACACATGATTTTTGACAAACCAAAACCATAGAAAGGAGAAAAAGAAAGTATTTTCAACAAGTGGTGCTGGTCTAACTGGATGTCTGCATGCAGAAGAATGAAAATAGAACCAATATATATCACCCTAAACAAAACTCAACTTCAATTGGATTGAAGACGTCAACATAAAACCATATACACTAAATCTAATAGAAGAAAATTTGGGAAACTGCATTAAACACACTGGCACAGGGAACAACTTCCTTTATAGAACATCAGTAACTCAGGCACAATGATCGACAATTAATAAATGTGACCTCATATACTGGTAAAGCTTCTCTTAGCAAATGACACCATCAATAGGACAAAATGGCAGCCTACATACATAATGGGCATTGACCCTACATCTCACAGAAAACGTCTTGGTATATTTAAACATAATTTTGACACTATTCTCTATGGAATTGAATGGCAACCTTTTGTTGTAGACTCCAAAATTATAAAGTTTCTGGTCTGCTGGAGTAGTTTTTTTTTTTCTTTTTAGAAAATAAATCATTTTCCTATTCAATATATGGAGATTATAGTTTCCCATCCCTTTATTCCTTCCATTATCTCTTCCTTTCTTCTCTTCCTACGCCACTCACTTTCAGTCTCTCAGAAAAAATAATATATATGTAAAGAAAAAGCAAAACAAATAAAACAAAACACATAGAGGTTGGACTAAGTCAAACATCACAGGAGAAAAAAAGACCCTTGCACAGGCACACTTATCAGAGATCCACACTCAGGAGTCCCATCAAAATACTCACCTGAAAGCTCATATTTTATATAATATATGTGCAGAGGGTCGGTACTGACTTGTGTTGGCTCTGTTCTTGATGTTTTAGTCTTTATGAGTTCAAATAAGCAGTTTTTAAACACTCAACTCTTAGAAGGGTAAGATAACCATTGCAACCCTTTCTGTTCATTAAAGGTATGTCAAGTTTGATAAGATATTTAAATTATGCTACAATTTATTTGTTGGATATTAAATAAACTATATTTCTAATATTAACTTTTCTGGGTACATTCATTCTTACTCATGATAGCATCTTCTCAAATACTTATAATTCTAACATATGGTCAGAGTTCAACTGAGTTCCATTCACTCTCAAATCCCATGTTCTGTCATCTTATAAACACAAGTACATAAAAATGGACCCATGCAAATAAAATATCACTAGTAAACCTTTGTTATCTGGACATATTAATTGGAAAACTAACCTATAGTGTAGCATATTTTACAAAAGATAAAAGAGGCAAAATTGTTAAGCAAGAATGTTTGGGTTTTGATATTGTTTCACTACAGAAAATTGACTATTCTTGAAACTAAGGGGACTTGTTCATATTTTGTATATTGACATTTCCTGTCACCATTTCCTTCATTTAAACCACTTTTAAAAAGAATTTATCATACAGAAACAATTTTGTTTCTGAAACATAAGACTCATAATAATAGTGATAGATAATCATGAAGTGCTAAAACATAAACTAAGCATATGCAGAACATCACTATTTTTTCTAATAGGGAATATGTACAAATAAAATAAAAATACTTTGAAACACTTTCTGAAAAGTTACAAATTAATATAGGTTGCATCATCCTAAGACACTGATTTCACTATTCCTCTTCTGTTTTTTATCCCATGTTGGCTCCTTTTCAATGCATTATTCCTAGAAAAATATTTACACAATTCCTTACATATGTTTCTTGTATATTAATAAATGTAAACTGCATAATTCTTCAGGGAAAGTTACTATTTTTAACACACTTTTATATTATCTTTTATTATCCTTCCTCATTTTTCTTCTCAAAATCTAAACTAAATTAACCCTAGAATTTGAGCATTGTATGTTGGTGATGCTCAAACTTTCAAAAATTAATAGTTTGTGAAATATCCTAGATTCATGAATGAACAGAGTCATATTTTACTATAAGCTTTCTCCTATAACTGGTAAGTAAGGCTTCAACCTAATCTTCCTTCTTAAAATTTCATCTTGAATTATTTATGAAAAACGTTAAAAGTGTCATATTTAACAAAATATTCTTCTGTGCTTTCCAAAGTGCCTAAAGGTAATAGTAGATCATTGGTTAGTACTACTTTATTAAGGAATGAACTTTGCAGGCTACTATAAGCATGATCCCTACATTACTGTTTATGGCTGTCATGACAAGAGGAATAAAGAAAAATGGTGATAACTATTAAGTATCTGTTGCATGCCAGAGTCATTATACCCATTCCTCATCCTGCTGTCGAAAGTGGGCATTTCTATTATGCTGTAGATGATGACAAAGGACTAGTGAGAGAGTACTCCTTGTACTCAAGGTCGTGGAGTCTGTGAGCTTTTTGAATATCTGACTTTAATGTTTACCTGCTCTCTATCAGTCTGTATATAAATACTGAAGAAATTTTTGCACAACTCTCAAATGTTTTATTCTGGCCCTGGTTCTGAATGTTGGGTAGCTCAAGAGACAGTGAAAATAATGACTGATAATTATCTTTAATTTTATAAATATTTGCAAAATAAAGATAAATGGCAAATTTGATACAAAACTGCTTATTCTTTACAGCTCTAAATTCTGTGATTTGTTGTCTTACATAAATAAGTTTCCACTTTCAAAAATATTACTCAAGGCTGTGAACCTCTGAAATGGGAGGAGGGACAGAATAGTAACCTCAGCTTGAAATTTTATGATTTTTGCCCCCAACAGTGGAGGGTAAATTTTCATCATTGTTTATTTTTTAACCAGCAGTAAGTTTCATTCACGTGTGTGTGTGGTGGGGGTTTGGGGAGGTGTCTGTAACAGGTACTATACAAAGAACACAGCATATTTGTTAAAATATGCTTATTTCCTAGAGATCAACAATCTAATTATTTCCTAAATTGGTGGGTAGAAATAGAGATTCAATCTCACCAATAGAAGGGATGCATAGACCCTGTTATAAAAATAAGGTAGGGAGAATTATATAATGCATACTCAAAGGCCAGACAAAATCCCCAATACCATTAGAATCACTCCTTCCAAGATCTAGTGGTTTCTTCTCTCCCTACAATGTCTGTAATTCTTTCCATTAAATACTTTCATTTTTTTGCTGAAATGTCATTCTGTCTTCTAAATCGTTAACTGACATAAAAAGAAAACTCCTGCTAATTGGTATCACCAATCATAACTAACATATTTGCATCCTTAACTTTATATTATTATATCCCATTATAGAATTATATTTAACATAAAGAGAAAATAAATTTATTTTATCAACAAAATTTCTGGATTTCATTTTTTGATATTGACATCATATGGGATTTACAAATCAATCACAGTTATTTTTAATATGTAATATATTTATGTTCATATATTTTTAATACATAATAATATAAGAAAGAAACAAGATTTTTTTCCCTTAGTGCTGAAGATAGGATAAGGATGTAGTTATTCTTTTTACATGTATGTTTAGCAGAAATCATTGGGGACCAGTTATATAAGTCAACATTTCTAGAGGAACACTGCTACTAGTTTCTGCTAAATGGTCATAATAATAAACCAGTTCCTAATGATTTATTACTGTATCAGAGTTAGTGCACCTCTCCAACTTCTTGTAAAAAGGTCTTTCTTGTAGTAGACTATCACTAACACAGAGACTTGCCACAGGTTTACACGTAAGGAATAATAGGATAAAGTTGGACTAAAATCAATTAGGAAACAGTTTACTCCAAATTATTATTGATATCATTGAAGTACTGGGCACATCTATCTTAGTGGGACAGATTTGTGCCATGTAGGTTATAGGAAAGAAAATGTTGACTATTATTCTTTCCCAGCAGCCTATATTCATAAGTACTTCCCAGCACTCTAAGTACTAGATAACTTTAGGAAACCTCTAGTTCAGTTCTTGCTTGCTTTCTTGTGTCATACGTATAAAGTGAATGCTGTTGTTAGCCATAGAGTAGGTCTGGTGGATAGAAAAGATTAAAAAGCCATACCCCACGACAATATGGAGTCCTCTTGGGATTTCTCACTCAGTCATAGAGAGATAACTCACATCTGGCAATGAGAATATTATTTTGATTTGATACAAATCATCTGTTCTAAGTCTGTAAGTTATCAAATATAACAATTGATGTTTATTATTTCTAGCAAGCACTGTTTATTAACAGTGGATTACATTTCTTGAATTTTGCCCTTTAGTGAATAAAAAATTTTCTTCCAGGGAGACATGAGGCACTTGGTTGCATTGACCATTTATTAAACATCTTAATTATATTCATAACATGAATTTTACAAAAATTTTAGTTTGACCTACACATGTATACAGGAATTTCAAGGACCTAGAAAGTACCAGTAGTAATCTCTACCATCAATGTATATACAAAATTATTATTTAACATTCTTTTCAGAATGTAAGTGTGTAAAGTTATTATTATTATTATTATTATTATTATTATTATTATTATGATTATTATTATTATTTTCGTTTTCTGAGACAGGGTTTCTCTGTATAGCTCTGGCTGTCCTGGAACTCAGGCTGGCCTCGAACTCAGAAATCCACCTGCCTCTGCCTCCCAAGTGCTGGGATTAAAAGTGTGTGCCACCACTGCCCGGCTGTGTGTGTAAAGTTATTTATAGTGAATTTTCCAGTTGATAAAGTAATGCTCTATTCAGACACTCTATTTTCTTTTGCTGGGCTAGTGTGATGGTAAAGATAGATGAAAAGTTCTAGAAGAAAAATGTATGCAATTTCAAATGACAAATGAAAACACTGTCATTTTTTCATTAAAATAAAACATTTACAGTCTCTAGTCATTTGGTTAAGTAGTGTAGATAAATACTAGAAGAAAAGTAAGAGAATACACCTTAAATAACCATCAATGATGAACAGTGATGAGGCTATCCAAATGTACCTCAATATTCCTAAACTCAAGAGCTCTTTCACTGCCATTTTGAAATATGTTAGAAATTTATTGCATAATAAAATGATATTATTTTTCAAGCAATAGCTTTGTTATATGAGTTTCTTTCCAATTTAAAATGTAATTATAAAAGAGTAGAGAATTTCTAAAGCAAATATTCATTTTATTCAAAGTTAGAAAGCTAAAGTACTGTGATTTCATACTTATTGAAGTTTTATTTCACCTCAACAGGAAAAAAATAAATGTGTAAAGAGAGCCAGAAGAAGGAAAATATTAACTAACTACATTATTCACCTCCTATTTAATTATTAGTTTGTGCTTGTTTACATGAATAATTTATATTATAAAGCAAGCTGAAAAATATAGAATATTAACCAGTTTGAACTACTGATTCCACTAAATTGAAAATGTGGTAATTATGACAGCAAAACTAGTTTGATTTGGAAAAATGTTAAGTTTTAAGTGGCTAGCAAACATTAAAAGTGTATGATATAACTCAGAGCATTTAAGAACAGCAGAGATTATTCAAATAAAATTTCCTAGGTGAGTTCACACTTCTGAAGCTGTCAATAACTTAATCATCAGATTTTTAAGTTGCCACAGTTGATTAATCTATAATCAGTCAGGCGTGAAATTCTCCTTTCTTCATATTATCCATAAACTCTTGAAAATCACAGTCCAAACTATCACATAGTTTGCCTTGGAACTAAGCAACTGTTCAATAAATCTCAGGCCATTAATGAATTAACAATGAAAATAAAAATTCACTTAAATGGTTTTGATTACTGGAAATGTAGATAGATATTTAATTTTGCAAATAAAGTTCAACACAGAGAAGAATATGTAAATGTCAAAGGTAAACTGAAGCCGTGAGTCAGTACCGTAAGTTAGAGGACAAGTCAGCAAACAACCTTCAGGTGCAATGAAAATAGGAAAGAAATGTGGAGAAAAGTAGGAAAATTATTTGTACTAATGCTAGGTGAATGTATAGGTCTTGAAATAATAAATTTTTTAGAGCAAGTCTCTCACACATACGTACACACACATACACACACACTTTTGTTTTTGAAGCTACTCTCTTTTGAGGGTTGAATTAGGGAATACTGGCTCTGTGAAATTTATATTACTTGTGTACTTAACATTATTTCCTGACACAGTCAATACATATAAATTACTTTTTTTCTGAAGGGATTGTTTGTTGAAAAATTGATTGGAATTCATGCATTCACCAATTTTATTGTGATGCCCTGAGAATAACAGTGTCTAAATCCTAAAGATGATTGAATGTTAATACGCTAAAATACATTGTTAGATAAATACCAGTGACATTTTTAACTTTCATCGTTCTTAGATTTGTGCTTCATATCATCAATTTGAATTTAAGCAATTTTTTTAGTTCCCAAATAGGAAAGTTTTTTAAAGAACATTTTAAGTAATATAAAATAAATTCTTTTAAGTATGTCTTACTAACTCATTAAGGTATTTTGGAGGATTTAAAATATTTTCATTTAAAATAAAGAGCCTGGAGCACATGGGCACAGGGGAAAATTTCCTGAACAGAATACCAATAGCGTATGCTCTAAGATCAAGAATTGACAAATGAGACCTCATAAAACTGCAAAGCTTCTGTAAGGCAAAAGACACTGTCAATAGGACAAAATGGTAACCGCCAAATTGGGAAAAGATCTTTACCAATCCTATATCTGATAGAGGGCTAATATCCAAATGCACAAAGAACTCAAGAATTAGACTCCAGAGAGCCAAATAACCATATTAAAAAAAAATGGAGTACAGAGCTAAACAAATAATTTTTAAAGGAATACTGAATGGCTGAGAAGCACCTAAAGAAATATTCAACATCCTTAGTTATCAGGGAAATGCAAATTAAAATAACCCTGAGATTCTTCCTCATATGAGTCAGAATGGCTAGGATAAAAAAACTCAGGTAACAGCACATGTTGTGGAGAAAGAGGAACACTCCATCACTAGTGGGGCTGCAAGTTGGTATAACCACTCTGAAATCTGTTTGATGGTTCCTCTGGAAATTGGACATAGAACTACCAGAGGACCCAATTATTCACTCATGGGCATATACCCAGATATGCTCCAACAAGTAATAAGGACACATGCTCCACTATGTTCATAGCAGCCTTATTTATAATAGCGAGAAACTGGAAACAACCCAGATGTCCCTCAACAGAGGAATGGATACAGAAAATGTGGTATATCTACACAATGGAGTACTATTCAGCTATTAAAAACAATGAATTTTTGAAATTCTTAGGGAAATAGATGGATATTGAGAATATCATCCTGAGTGAAGTAACCCAATCACAAAAGAACACACATGGTATGCACTCTCTGATAAGTGGATATTAGCCTAGAAGATCAGAATACACAAAGTGCAATCCACAAACCAAAAGAAACTTAAGAAGGAAGACCAAAGTGTGGGTACTTCATTCCTTCTTAAATGAGGGAACAAAATACCCGTGGAAGAAACTATAGAGACAAACTTTGGAGCAGAGACTGAAGGTAGGTCAATCCAGAGACTGCTCTACCTGGTAACCCTTCCCATATTCAATCATCAAATCCAGACACTATTGTGGATGCCAGCAAGTGCTGGCTGACAGGAGCCTGATATAGCTGTCTCCTGAGAGGCTCTGACAGTGCCTGACTAATACAGAAGTAGAAGTTCACAGCCATCCATTGGACTGAGTACAGTGTCCCCAATGAAGGAGCTAGAGAAAGGACCCAAGGAGCTGAAGGGTTTGCAGCCTTAGGATGAACAACAATATGAACTAACTAGTATCCTCAGAGCTCCCAGGGACTAAACCACCAACCAAACAGTACAGATGGTGGTTCTAATGACTCCAGCAGCATATGTATCACTGGATGGCCAAGTCAGTCATCAATGTGAGGAGAGGCCCTTGGCCCTTTGAAGGTTCTATGCCCCAGTGTAGGGGAATGCCAAGGCCAGGAAGCAGGAGAGGGTAGGTTGGTGTGCAGAGGAAGAGGGGAAAGAACAGGGGTTTTCTGTTGTTGTTGTTCTTGTTGTTTTCGTTCTTGTTAGTTTTTTTATTTCTATTTTATTTTATTTTTTATTTTTTTTGAGGGGAATCTGGGAAAGAAGATATCATATGACATGCAAATAAGGAAAATATGTAATAAAATTTAAAGAAAATATTTCAAGAAATATTGACTCATAGAAATTTTCTTTGGACTAATTAGTCTTTTCCAAGGACCAATTCAGGTTATCTCTAGCAGTTAATCTTATTGTATTCACCCCATAAGCTATTTCACTAGTTCCTTCAACCTTGACTCATGTAACCACTTTCATTTTAAAATTATATGAATATTTAATATCTCAATGCTACCAACTTTTAGAGTTTTATGTATTGCATAGTATAGTTATACACAACTTTATATCCATGGCTTGTAATAAAATTATCAATTATATATATGTATAT
>NW_022196905.1:54296130-54298881 GCF_008632895.1 Mastomys coucha | reverse complement strand
ATATATATAGCTATGGCTTAAAAAATGATTTTAAGACAATATATAAAAGCAGATACTAAAGGGGAGACTCCAGGTGATAGTTATTTTAGGTCATATGTTCACAGTTTTCTCTTTAGCCATCTAAGATATATGGACTGAATCCATGTGTAGCTGTGGCTTCATTATTTGCTTCTGCTTAAGAAAGATTTTGCACATAAGTAATAGATCTTGCCCACGAAGTGCTAGATATTAAAGAACTTGCATTGCACCCTCATCCTGAATATCAGTTCATATGTCCTCAGGCAGAGCTTACTCACAAAGTTTTAATTTAAAGGAGAGTTACTTATTCTCTTGGCTAGACAAAGTGGAACACTCTTGTAATAAAAACAAATGTATGTTGGCAGAGAATGATAAAGTGTTTAAAGTCAGAGTTTATAGGGATAATCTGTCTTAAAGATCTATAGCAGCTGAGTTTGGACAACCTGTAGGGGTCATCCCTGGAGAATATTGATTCTCCCACACTCAGAATTGATTATTGTCTATAGTACTTCATCTGGTAGTGTGGTCTTGTGAGATGGTTTGGGTAAATATGATGAAGAATGTATGTGTAGTTGAACAGATGGGGAAAATTTGGTCTCTATTATGAAATATCAAATTAATTATTGCCATGAAAATTTAAAAGGCTGTAAAGTTCCCAGAATACTATAAGCAACATATTATAGAAAGAATTTTCTTTAAGTAAAAATTATGACATGTCACTAGTTTTTTTCTTCAGTGTTTACAATGATTCCTATAGCATGATGTAATATATAGCTCATAAGACTCCTGACAGTTTCCTAGTAACCAGTGTTGCATTATCACTTGAGATTAATGAAGACAGGAAAAAAAGTCTTAGCATGTCAAAAAAGTTATTCTTACAATGCCAAAACAAATAATGACAATAGTATTGATCCTGCTGATAATGATGTTGAAAATAATAAAAAATAGAAAAAAAATAAAAAAGTAGCCTCATTGAATAGGGAAATTTTCATGCAAGTTTAAAATGTAATCCTATATGTCTACCAAGGGTTTGAATGGTCAACATAAATGAAGGAAGGATGAACATGTAAATAAGGACAATGTGAATCCAAGAGCCTGAAACTCAGGATAGAATCCAACTTTATGCCACATATGTAAATCAATGTCATATACAAACTGTCAAGCTTCTGAGCATGATAAGGTGAACAGAGAAGAGCATTTAAAGTTCAAGTTACAAAATGCAGCTGAGAGTCTCAGAGTTTCTGAAGCAAACAATATTTTGTGGCTCACGAAAAGTGGCAAGAGGCAGAAAATTGAAAGCAAACTGATCCTTCAGAAAAGTGGGAGAAAAATCGGGACTCGATAAAAATCACAAAAACCAAGGACATTTAATGTTTCAAAAAGGGTTGCAAAATGTTTGAGTGCTTCTGAGGGAGCATATAAGAAGAGGCGAGACAAAGGAACATTGTTCTCTATAATAGCAGGTCAGTGGTGGGATACACAAGAGCAGCTTCAGTGGAGAGCTAGGGCAGGAGTTCAGCAAAGGAAAGAAGTTCAGAAAGTTGAAATAGATTGCAGACAACTATTTGATATTTATGTGAAAGGTAGCAAAAAGTAGGGCTGTACCAGAAGGCAGCTATGAGGTCAAGAGAGACTTTTAAATAGAGAACAAAAACATAGAATCTGATGTACATTTGTGGGAGTTTTGTATTAATTTTCATTTACATTTTTAAGTTAAATAATATTGAAACAGTAGTTTATTTAATAAATATTGACTAATAAATACCTTGAAATTGATTTATTTTTGTATCTAGAAGGAACTGAGAAATAATTAGGTCAGGTGCCTGATTACAGTGGCTATATGGAGATATAAAGAAAACAATGCACTATAATTTAAAAGACACAAATGCACTCATGGACAAACAATCTCACATAACACTCTATTTAATGACACAAGATGCAACATGGTGTTCTATTGAGAAAAACAATCTAAAAGCCTTTTTCTTAATATATGCTGTTGTGCCTTCAGACCTTCTGAGAATATCATGAGTCTAGCTTAATTGTAATACAATGACATATGTAAGTATGCAAGCATCAATTTCTCTCTATGTGCATGAAGACTGTTATATCAGAGACAGTATAATAAGAATTACCTTCTTTAAGGTTTAGGTTTAAGGCCAAAGTTCTGGGAACTCCAGTATCTGGATTCCAGTTTCCTACTCTAACTAGTTGTGTGGTCTTGTTTAAATTTTTAAATGGCTTAAAGCTTCATTTTGACCTTCATTTTTGGTAAACAATGTATGATATTAACTTATCAACTATATTATGACATATATGAATCAATATTTACAAATTTTCTTACATAATATAATCAACAAATTTTGTCATTATTTCTATACCTTTCATGCATCGATCAAGAAAACTTTTTTTTTAATTTTAAAACTATATCTTTATTTTATTTATTTATTTTTTTTAAATTTAAGACTTTTTTTTCTTTTAGATATTTTCTTTATTTACATGTAAATTTCTCCATTCCCAGTTTCCCCTCCAAAAAAACAAAGAAACAAACAAAAACAACAAAACCAAGCCCCTGTTGCCTCCCACTTCCCCATGCCTGCCACCCTGCCCTCTCCCACTTTTTGGCCCTGGCATTCCCCTACGCTGGGGCACAGAATCTTCACAGGGCTTCCTCTCCTCCTATTGATGATTGAATTTGCAATCCTCTACTATACACATGCTGCCTGAACAATCAGA
>NW_022196905.1:54266635-54295536 GCF_008632895.1 Mastomys coucha | reverse complement strand
AGAAGTTTGGAATACAGGAAGAACAACTCACATTCCACAAGGAACTCAAGAAGAAAGAAGACCAAAAGAAAACTTTCTTAATTGAACAAGTGATTAGAATGCTACTTTTCTGTAATGAAATACCCGAGGATAAGTGCTCTTAGAAGATACTTACATTGCTTAATGTTAAAGCTTAACGTGGGTCACGTTTTCTCTCTCTCTGTCTCTCTGTCTCTCTCTCTCTCTCTTTCTCTCTCTCCCTCTCTTTCTCTCTGTCTGTGTGTGTGTGAGAGAGAGAACTGACTTTCAAAAGAAAACCATGCTATTTTCCTCTAGAAATTATGTTCATAGTGCCATCATCACATTATAGTGATTCTTATTTCTAACAGTTTGAAAATCTCAGCATGTATTTATTCATGAAAAAACCTCCCATACAGAAACCTCTTGAAGATAAACTAAATGGAAACCCTAGTAAAGATGTCAGTATACCACATAATATCAAATGATAGAGCTGAAGATATGTTTTTTTTTTTAAAGTTATATCCGAACATCCATGATCCTGGAAGCAGATGAAAGGATCTATTTGTTGATGGACAAATATCTGCTAATTCTAACTAAAAACAGATCTAACAGCATCATCATGTGTTTGTAATTCCTTGATTCCTAACTTACAACAAATAAAGGATGTGTGTTGTTGAATCTGATCTTGGATGTGAAATCATGACAGCAACAACAGATAGGCTGTAGCTGCTTGGAAAAGAAAGACAGAGAAAGCAGAGCCTTGGGAGAAGTAATGAGCAGGTGTTTTGAGTAGGAAGTTTTGGTACTTGGTTCAGAATACAGCTGTGCTCCTAGGACGGAAAGACAAGAATACCCTTAGGGGAGATTGCAGTAAATTTAACCACCAGCAAAATATAAGTGCTTATTTTTCATTTTGAAAGATTTTGTTCTCTTTTTTAAATGTATTGTTTTATTTCTATAGGCTAAATATGACCTGATTATAGTGAATCAAATAGCTGATTTAAAGCTGAATTATTTCAAGTTCTTTATAAAATAAATTAATGTTTTGTAACATGATGTTGTCTGCAGTTTTCTCACAGGAATGTGTTTTATATTAGTGACTGTTGCCTGAGTTTTCCTCCAAGAAGTTAAGTTTCCAAATCTATCGGGAGCTGTGAACAACTGTAAACATATTCAGTAACATCATTATTCTCCAATGGTTACAAAATATTGTGGAATATTGACACTGTCTTGGGATTTAAGATTTGACAAGCAATTAAGATTAAATTTAAAAAAAAAAAAACAATGTGGTGTATGAAAGAAGCAAGTGTAAAAAAAAGATACTGAAATAATTCAGAGTTGAATCCTGGCAGAGTTGGGAAGAAAGCTGACATCAAGCAATGGGAAAAAGAAATGTATCTAAAACATCTAAAATTCAAAGCATATTTAACTACATACAGTTGAAATTTTCAGGGTTGACCTAAGGATTAAACACTGACACATTTCTCTTTGGCCTTACTCTTCTGCATCAACGGAGCTAATTTTTATTTTCACAAATAAACCTCATTTATTTTTAATTATTTTGGTTTTACTCACTTCTCAGCAGTTTGACTTTGATACCAGTTGAGTGATATCTTGTGTTTACTGTGTGTCCATTTTTAACAAGTGCCTCTCCACATGAATTTAAATATGTGGAATAAGTGCCCATTTGAACTCATGGAAGCATTGGGTTGCTGTCAGGTGTTTGTACACAGAATATTCCTTATTAAGTTTCAGGACATCGGAAAACAGGACAGTGCTAGGACAACCTGCGTTCATTTCTACTGTAATTTTTTTCCTTAAGAGCTATTTATTCTGTAAGCAATTGATACAATTGTTATATATAACTTTATAAGAAATATACATTTCTTCAGGTTGTTCTTCTTCCGACAATCTCTTGTGCATACATGTGCATTGATGTTCCTATGTACTAAATTACCTAGTATCTCCAAGCCTTCATTGGGAATTATTAATTATTGTTTTGTTCCTTTGTAGAGAAAGGGTTCATTTATTCCCTTCCCCTTTTGTTTTATCAGGTTTTGTTTAAAATAAAGTAAAAAATAAAAGTAATTTGAAAGGGAAAGCTTAATTTTTAATATAAAAGTAGATTATTAAAATATGAAAATATTATAAATATAGTGCAATATTTCAGAATATTATTTGGCATCTCCATACTCAGATAGGTGCAAAATTTCATAAACTTTTATTTAGAAATATTGACATGGAATACAATAAAATCCAGTGCATATTCTCTATTAGAAATATTTTGAAACATCATTACAAATTTGTCCTATTAATTAGCACTGTAGATGCATATTGAAAAGGAAAGGCACCTGAGGAGAAAATACATCTTTCATTTCAGGAAAAGATGCATTTCTGTCATCTTCACAAGGTATTTTTAATTTCTTATCATCAGTCTGGGGCCCATCACTGCTTCACCTGTTCAGCTTCCTATCTCACCTTTGGGATGTTGGTATGTCTTTTGCAGCCAGCAGATGGTTCCTTGATTTCCACTCCCATCTGAGAGCTCTGTAGTCCTCTTTTGTAGTACACAGACCCAGCTCATCCTGCATCTGTCATCCTCTGTTATTCCTTGCCCTCTACTTCTCCCTATCTCAGAACTGCACTGTCCTAATTGTTTCCTGTCTGTCATCCTGCCCTAATTTTTAACAGCTTATTTTACTGTCCTGTTTCTTTGAATCCAAATCCTTTTGTCCTTTATCTTTTCATTTGAGAGGATCTGTGTATAGGCAGATTTTAAAAAGACAGAAATTGAAAAGAACATGAAATGTTTGAAGGGCACAATAAAATTTAAAATATATCTGTCCTCCATGTGTTTTCTCCCAACATTTTTGTTGTTGTTGTTGTTATTTTACTACTTGAGTACAATATAGCCATGCTATAGAGTCTTGAGCAACGCATAACTTTTATCAAAACTTAACAATATAAAAGAAAACACTGAAGCAAAATTAAAACAAAAGCAGATCTTTTTCTTACAGCTCAAAGGCAAGAGGTTTAGGGTTAAAATGTACATTTTAAATTATTTTGTACTATTTCCTAAAAATTTTGAAAAGTAATCTCATAAACCAATTGTGAATATTAAAGATTGAACATATAAAAATTCAGGCAGGCATGAGCATTCTTTGTGTTCATGTCAGGGTTTTTTCCAATATGTGCGTGTGTGTGTGTGTGTGTGTGTGTGTGTGTGTGTGCACGCGCACATGCACCTGCACACATATATATGCATATACATACACACATATATATCTTCAATATATACATATATTGAAGCATTGCTTTGCATGAGTGGGTACTATTGTATATGTCCAAAGGTCGAAGGAATGGCAAGTGTTGGTCTTCACTTAGATTTTGTTTAAGGTATCCCTTTTTACTTCATTGCAGAAATTCATAATTTCTGATTTCATGATTCAATTAAATACATGTCATTTCACTGGAAGTAGAGAGTCACACTGTTATGCCAATATTTTGTATGAATTCTTGGGGCTAAAATTCAAGTCTTTTTGCCTTACAAGCACTTTAGCCTATTAGACATCTCTCTAGCTACATAATTTTTGTTTTAAAAATGATGTTTGATAAAATACTATTCAGAAATGGTAATAAAAGTGCAAAAATAGAACATCTGAGTCAACTTAGTTCTGTCTGCTTGTCTGTATGCATGTATATATCTGTCCTTTTGATATGTCAAGTAAATTTCCTACTATTGAACTGGACATAAAGCTGTAGAATCTAATGTTTTTAAAGTCTACTATTTTAGATCTAGAATGTAATTACTAACACTTGTAATTTCTTGATCTCATAGAAGAAACTTATATGTCTAAGGGTATTTTACATATTATTTAAGAAGTTAACTTCAAGACTAGCATTAAAATATACAGACTCCCGAACCTGTTCAGTGGACCAAGATGTTTGTTTAGCTGTCATTCTCCATCTGTGTCATTAGATTTGGAAACAAATTTAAATTTATTTTTAAATTTAAAATATATTTCTATCACATTATTTACTCCCCTAATGAAAGTTCATCCACATCCTTTCTTCCTTCTTACTCACTGAACTTTAAGTTCTTTCTACAAAGCAAACAAAAACCCCAATATAATAATAAAAATGTCCAAAATGTAAAAAACAACAACCAGCGCAATCTATCATTTGTTGGTCAACTATAAATGATCATGAGATCTTCCCTGGAGTGGTTGATTTCCCAGTACAATTCCACTGGAGAAAACTGATTCCCCCTTTCCCAGGAGGGTATAAATGAACCTTTACCCTAGTGGCTAAGTTTACATTCATTTATTTACTTTTTAAAAATAAAATAAAATACATAAAATAAAACAATAAGAATTCGAAGTTGGGCAAGACAGAATAAAAGTGAAAGAGCCCCAGAAAAGATTCATAGGCTCACTCAATTATATGTTCAGAAATCTCACATAAATCCTAAACTAGAAGCCATATTATAAATGGAGAAGGCTATTTCAGATCTGTAGGCCGAATGCATGCTGCTTTTATCTCTGATAGTTCTCATGAGCCTTGCTCATGTTGATTTACAGGGTCTTGTTTTTCTAGCTGTCTTTTATTTCTACTGGCTCGTACATTCTTTCTGCCTCCTCTTCTGTAGGATTCCCTGATCTTTGACTAGAGAGATTTGATATTCAAGTTTAAGCTGAGTGTTCTAAGGTCTCTCATTTAGTGCTTAATGTCTAGCTGTGGGTATCAATATTTGCTCTCACATGTGATAGGAGGAAAATTCTCTGATGAAGGTTGAACAAGGCAATTATCATATTTGCCTTTCTAGGTCTGGAGGACTTATATCTAAAATACATAAAGAGCTCAATAAACAAGATATCAAGTGAACAATTACTATTTTAAAATTGGGATACATATCTTAACATAGAATTATCAGTAGACAAATTTCAAATGCCTGAAAAAGAGTGATATAAAATTTCAACATCCTTAGCAACTAGAGAAATGCAAATCAAAACTACTTTATGTTGATCATTACCAAACTGAGGTTTAATTTGAAATGTCAAACTAGATGGAACTAGAAAACACATAATAAAAACCATATAAAAGATTAACATCACACTGGCACAATTTTTTTCATTTCATATTAAATTTTAATAGCTGGGTTGAAATTTTGGTACTCAGCAAAATGATTGTTAAATACTGACATCATTGAAATCAATACCATACAACATTATTTTATACAAGTTCTCGGTAAAAGACCAGAAATGGTAGATTATAGTCTGTATGGTCTCCATTTTAATTAATTATATATTTTAGCACTAAAACAGAAACACAAAGCATTATGATAGATATCAAATGATAATTTTGTGTCATTTCATATGTCAGAAAATATAATGTGCATCATATGGCATTTAAATTGTAAAATCAGTATAAAATAATTATCTTTCATGAGTGGTTCTGTTGTGAGCTGCAAGGCTGAAGTTGATCGATCATAAGGATACTTTCTGGGTCAAAGCAAGACTTGGGGCTAATGTGTTTAACTACAATGGGATAGTAATACTAGCAAATCTGTTTTCCCAGGATTCAATGAGACTTAATAGCTGCAGATCTTCCATTACGAGTTTTTTGAATGAAAGATAATTGGGAAAGGACAGATATGTCAATGAAGCTACATATATGAATTCTCAACAGTATTGTTGATTAAACAAGACATGAGCAATCTTCAACACCAATTGGCATGTCAATATATATTCTCTCTCACACATACACATACACACACTTACAAACACACACTCACACACACACACACACACACACTCGACAGTATTAAATAGTGAAGATAAGAGTTTAAAAGGGAGTAGAAGTGATATGCCAAGGAATGTAGAAAAGAGAGAAGGGAAGAAAAAGTAATTTATTAGCATTTTAGCTAATTTCATTTTAAATGTAATTTTACTTTTTAATTTATTCGCTTAACATCCCGCTCATGGTCCTCCTCCTGTTTATGCCTTCCCACAATCCTTCCTGCATTCCCCCTCCCCTTATTCTCTGAGCAAGTATGGTCTGCCCGAGCATCTTCCCACACTGACACTTCAAGTGCTAGAGAGGGTAGACACTTTTCTTCTTCCTGAGGCCAGACTAGGCAGCAGAGCTAGAAGAACACATCTGACATGCAGGCAATAGCATTTGGAATAGCTCTTGATCCAGTTATTAAGGACCCACATGAAAACCAAGCTGCATATCTGCTACATATTTGCTTGGAGGTCTAGGTCCAGTCAGGGTTATGTTCTTTCATTGGTTGTTCTGACTCTGATAGCCACAAAGGTTCAGGTTAGTTGACTCTGTAGAACTTCCTGTGGAGTTCCTTTCACCTTTTCAGCTTTTATCCTTCCACCTATTCTTCCATACGAGTCCAGAAGTTCCACCTGTGAGTGTCTGTATCTGTTTGATTCAGCTGCTGTGTGAACCCTCTTAGAGGACAGCCATGCTAGACTTCTGTCTGCAACCACAACAGAGTATCATTAATAGTGTCAGCGATTGTTGCTCGTCAATGGGATGGGTCTCAAATCAATCAATTTACTGATCAGCCATTCCTTCACTTTCTAGCCCCTTCCTTATGCCGGAATTTCTTGTAGTCAGTATAAATTTTGGGTTGAAAGTTATGAGGGTGGGTTGGTATCACTATTGCTCCATAGAGGTTTCTACTTGGTTACATGATGTTATCTCTTCAGATTCCATATCTCCAATGTAGTGAATCACAGTTAAGGACACCCCCACTGATTTTTTATCATCTCCCTTATTCCAGGTTTCTACCTCTTTCTGGAGATTCCCTACTACCTTGTTACCCCTGTCAGCTGCAGACTTCCACTCGTTTCGATGCCTATCTAGCCATCTTTTCTGTCCTTCCCCATACCTGATCCTGAATCCCCCATTCCCCTAAAATCTTAACATGAAAGGGTATTTGATTGTATCAAAGGCTTTTTCAGCATCTAATGAGATAATTATGTTTTTTTTTTATTTTTCAGTCTGTTTATATGGGGGATTATGCTGATGAGTTTTTATATATATTGAATTATTCCTGCATCCCTGGGATGAAGCCTTCTTATTCTCGATGGACGATGTCTTTGATGTGAGTCAGTTTGTGAGTATTTTTATACCAATGTGCATAAGAGAAATTTCCATTCTTTGTTGAGTCTTTGTGTGGTTTAGGTATCAGGCTAACTGTGGCCTCATTTAATGCATTTGGCAGCGTTCCCTTTGTTTCTGTTTTGAAGAATAGTTTGAGGAGTATTGGTATTAAGCTCTTCTTTGAAAGTCTGGTAGAGTTCTTCAATAAGACCATCTGACTGAATTAATTATTTTCAGGGATATAGGGATTTTTATATTGTTTAACTGGTCTTGATTTGACTTTGGTAAGTGCTATCTGTCTAGAAGATCATCCATTATGTTAAGACTTTCCAATTTTCTCGAGTACAGGCTTTTGAAGTGAGACCTTATAATTCTTTAAATTTCCTCAGTGTCTGCTGTTATATCTCACTTTTCATTACTGATTTTATTTATTTGAATATTGTCTTTCTGTCTTTTGGTTAGATTGGCTAAGGGTTTGTCTATCTTGTTGGTTTTCTCAAAGAACCAAATCTTGGTTTCATTAATTCTTTGTTTTATTTCCTTTGTTTCTAACTGATTGATTTCAGCCTTGATTTTGATTATTTCCTGCCTTCTACTCCTCTTTGCTGTGCTTGATCCTTTTCTTTTCTAGAACTTTCAGGTGCTCCTTAACTAATTTTAATAACATTCACTAACTGATTATATATGCACATGTACACATACACACATACACACACACACACACACACACACACACACACATACACAAACAAACACACACAATATGCCATGTCATCCATGGTGAGGTCAGTGGAAAATTTCTGTGAGTTGGTTAACTCCATACACTGGAATTTTCTTATAAAATAGGTTTCCTAGTTAGTTCATATTGTTGTTCATCCTATGGGGCTGCAAACCCTTCAGCTCCTAGGGTCTTTTCTCTAGCTCTTTCACTGGGGACCCTGTACTCAGTCCACTGTATAGCTGTGAGCCTCTACTTCTGTATTAATTGGGCACTGTCAGAGCCTCTCAGGAGACAACCATATCAGGCTCCTGTCAGCCAGCACTTGCCAGCATTCCTCGGAGCTCCCAGGGACTAAACCACCAACCAAAGAGTACACATGGTGGGACTATTGGCTCCAGCAGCATATGTATAACAGAGCATGGCCTAGCCAGTCATCAGTGAGAGGAGAGGCCTTGGTTCTGTGAAGGTTCTATGCCCCAGTGTAGGGGAATGCCAGGGCCAAGAAGTAGGAAAGAGTGGGTTGGTGAGCAGGGGGACGGGGGAGGGAACAGATTTTTTTCCTTTCTTTTTCTTTCTTTTTTTTTTTTCCAGAGGGGAAACCAGGAGAGGAGATATCATTTAACATGTAAATAAAGAAAATATCTAATAAAAAATAAAATAAGTCTCCTATACTTGGAAATAAGGAATTTTACCTGGTGAACAATCTCACCAGAACAATCTTACTTCATAATGATAGTTCTCAATGACTTTAATAGTTTATAAGCTCTACAGAGCCAAAAACATCCTAATTTTTCTCAGACATATGATTTTGATGCATTAATAATTATCTTTATTTAGCCCAATTATTCTCTAATCCTAGACGTAATGACCACTGTTGTTATTTGCATTATTATCCTACTTCATCCATCACTTTAAGTTGCTGTGTTAAGGGGATGACTTTGTTTAACTGACTATTCATGTGTCATCCATTGGTTCTATCCAGGAGTTATAGTTGCTTTCTGCAGTTGATATTCTATCCTTGGGGTGCTGATGGGATCATAATGGGTGTAGTGATGCCATGCAATTGGAGTTTTAGTACTTAAGTATACCTCAGTTCACCTGAATCCAAATAAAACAGTGCCACTAGATACTCCAAGTATTCCACTAAAAGAATGTAGCTAATTAGACAATAGAAATTAAGAATATTATTGACATAAAACTTTAAAAACTTTCAATCATTTAGATAACTCAAATTCAAGGGCCTAAAGGTCTGAAATAAATGTTCATCTACATTTGCCTCTGTCTCTCTCTCTCTGTATTTATAAATCACTTCTCCTATGTTGCTCTTAACGATGCTGATTTCTCAGTAACACATTCCCCAAAAAATGAATTATGTTAAATTAAAAAAATTAACACACATTTGCAGAAAATTTAAAAAATAAACCAAAGATAGAAGTAAACTTGTAAATGAATTAATAAAGTCCTTATAATAACATGAACCAAATAAGAAAATTCTTGTAATAATTGAACAACACCACAAAAAATTCTGAACACATTAAGTTGAAGTTCTGAAAACAAAGATCGTCAAATATAAATTATAATAAAAGTCTTCAACAATACTCAAGATCTATCAGTTGTATTATTTTTGTCGTGTCTGATTTGTTCTTGTACATTACTCTTAGTATTGCCGTAGTTCTGTGTTGTATTTTGAAAAATAGAATGATAATCCCTTCAGCATTGAATTTTTTTTGCTCAGGATTACTTTGGATTATATTGACTTACTTTTATATTTCATTAAATATTATTTCAGCCTTATTAACAAATGCTAATAAAGTTCTATATGAAAATATCTGTAAGGAGAGGAACAGATATATAGTTAATATATAAGTGGTACATATGCACAATACAATTTTATTCATCACAAATGATAAGGAAACTATCTCTTGTTTAAGAAAATTAGATGCACCTGAAGATTATCCTATGAAACAAATTAAGTTAAACTCATACACACATTCCCATACTTCATCTCATTTTTACATAGACACTTTAAATCATGTATGTATGTATGATTTGAATGTAGAAGCCTAAGGCTAATGAGTTAGGTTAAGTGGAGTTGGCAATTGAAAAAACAGGAAAATAAGGAGTGAAGATCAGAATCAATGTACATTATATAGGTTCATGGAAATGTTTTTATGGAACTAATGACTACTTAACAATGAATCTATGAAAAAGGGAAAATATGAAAGTAAATCTAAGAAAAATGAATTCCTGTTGTGAAAATTCTAAATAAGTCTCAAACCAGATAACAGAAAAGACAAATAGTGAAGGGATAACAGAAAATTTCAAGATAGACAGAATAAAGGATGTTCATTAGGTGGCTCCAAAAGACCGCTCATGACTATAAATTTAATGGTGTGAAACAAAAGAAAATAATCTCAGTGTATATTGCCCATTATCCGATTATTTGTGAGAGACTAAATTGAAAAAGTAATAGACTCTTTTCCTTGGCAGAAGAAGTTTCAAAACACCATAACAGTGATTTTGTTGCAAGATTATTGTTGTTTATTTTTATGCAACTCTACCATAAAAAGCACAGTAAAGGGGTCAAAATAAAATGGAAAAGATGTGCAGTTCGGAGAGCAAACAAGTATTGGGAAATGTAAGTTTTCATTACCATCAGAATTTGCAAAGGAGATGGTAACTCTTATGGAGATTAGGGATATTAATGCAGACCCTTTTGTTCTGGTTTGGAAAAATAGAAAAGGTGACTTTAGGGCAAACTAGATAATGCTGAAATTAGTGAGAGGGAGCCTAAAGCTTCTTTCTGCTCCCATAAAGCCTAGTGATGCTGCTGCTGCTACTGTGTTTTTGAAGGTGGCAAGGGTCCATCCTAAACTGGCATCCAAACTTTGCAGTATCATTCATGTGCCTGAATTATGTTTTGGGTGCTGAGAATCATAAAGCTCATAAAACGAGACTAACTAATCTTAGTGTTTGGATGCCCTCACCAAAACTCACAGGTTTAACCTCAATAATACTATGACTGGACAGCGAGGTGAGACATTGAGCAAGTGTTTATGCTTTGAAACTTCACTCTCAAGAATGAATTAGTGTCCTTATCTCAGGTGAAGGTAAGGCCCTGTCATTGCTGTCAGATCTCCTCTGGAGTTACATTTCTCTATCTATCATCCAACCTTTCCCACCTTCCAGCCTTGACATCCCCTACACTGGGGCATGGAACCCCCTCAGGTCCAAGGGCCACTCCTCCCATTGATGTCCAATACAGCCATCCTCTGCTACATATGTGCGTCGAGCCATGGGTCCCTCCTTGTATACTCTTTGGTTGGTAGTCCAGTTCCTGGGATCTTCAGGGGGTCTGGCCAGTTGACACTGTTGTTGCCTCCAAGGTGCTGCAAACCCCTCAGCTCCTTCAATCCTTTCTTCAGCTCCTCTATCTGGGACCCTGTTCTCAGTCCCATGGTTGACTGTGAGCATCCTCCACTGTATTTGTCAAGCTCTGGCAGAATCTCTGAGGAGAGAGACTTACCAGGCTCCAGTCAGCAAGCACTTCCTGGATAGTATTAGTGTTTGGTGACTGTATATAGAGTGGATCTTCAGGTTGGACAGTCTCTGGATCGCCTTTCCTTCAGTCTCTGCTCCACACTTTGTCTCCATATTTCCTCCTGTGAATATCTTGTTCCTCCTTCTAAGGACCACCAAAGCATCCATGCTTTGATTTTCCTTCTTCTTGAGCTTCATATGGTCTCTAAATTGTATCTCTATTTCTTCACGGCTCCTCTCTGTGGTGTGATTCTGAGACACTGTTTCTCAACTTCCCTAATGTTCCAACCCTTTAAAATAGTTCCTTATAGTCTGTTGACCCCCAACCTTAAAATTATTCCATTGATACTTCATAACTCTAATTTTGCTACTCTTATGAATATAATATAAATATCTGACAAGAAGAATATCTCTTCCAAAAGATTATTTAACCAGCAAAGGCATTGTTACCCACAGGTTGAAAACTGCTGTTCTAAGTAATCGAACAGACAAGCCAGAAAACAAACAAATAGCAACAGCAACAAATTAAAGCAGAGGAAATCTCTCATGAGATTGATTGCAATGTAATCATGGAATTCCCAGCTTCTAGAATGGTAAGATTTATTTATTTTTTCTTAAACTGCTAACCAATGATAACTGCTACAAATGCAGAAAAAGGGAGAAAAGAAAAAATTATTCATGCAAAGTACACAGAGTTCTAATTCTTATCTGCTTGACACCAAAGTTTAGGTTCTTTCCATGTAGAGTGACTTCCACAAAGTTCATAGTAAATAAATAACATGTATGCTTTTGGATTCCTAAGCAATGTAAGATACTCCTTCAAACAAGTTGAGATCGATTAGGGATGACAGAACTTCAGATCTCATTATGCAGAAATGGCTGCTGAGAAATTCCCCTGGATGTCAGATAACAGCTCAGGGAAAAAAGATGAAAGTACAAGCTTAGCTGAATCTATTCAGTGAAACTCCATTTGCACTTTACTTTTAAACAGCTGAAGGCCACAGGGTGGTCTGAGTGCAGAGCTGCTGCCTGTCCAAAATGCAGTTGGAGGTTTACAGCCAAGAGATCTTTTGCACATGTTGAAGGCCTTGTTTATGCAAGCAGTGATCGCTGTTTTAGGAAACTGGCAAAAACTTACATTTCCTTAGTTTTGCTGGGTTTGCAAAACATCCTGCACAGCTGTACTCAAACCCATTAGCTCAACCTTTCTGAAAATTCTCTCACAGAAATTGCTTAGAGGTACATAGGCTGACAGTTGCTGTGTGTTTTGAGAGCTTTACCTGCCGGAAGCCGGCTCAGCGTTCTTTTGCTTAATTGGTCTGTAGAGACTGGTCATTTTTGAGGGAGAAGTTCCACACCTCAGAGAGAATGACATCTACTTCAGCTCATAATCAGCTAATTTAGAGAAGGGGAATGTGGCTAGCTCGAAGGGACACTTACCCTACACTCTATAGAGGTGCGGCCAGAGGCAGCTGAAGGTATACCAAGCTATGAAAAATTAGGTGGAAACTGGGAATAGAGAAAAACAGATTTCAAAGGATGTAAAGTCTATTACCTCTAAATCTACTAGGCTGTCTGAAGACATCCTGGTTTTAAAATTCAAAACTGGATGCTTGCTCTTCAGTGCAGATTGCTGTTGATCTCGGGTCTCATTAAAGCATTGTCTACCAGGCAGGGTGTCTATTTTTTTTTCCCCTAACATCAATGAATCGCAGTAGTGGAACATGATCAAAAGGATGCAGCAATAGGTATTTGGATCACAGGGTCTGCCAGGTAGTGCTCTAGGGAGTAGAGAAGGCAAAGGCACACTTACTTGCAAGTACTTTATTAAGAAGGTACTTAGCCTTGGGGTTAAAAGATTGGCATCCCTGCTTAGCGATCCTGAGTCAGCCCCTTATCCTGCAGTCACTTCACAGGGTAACTTCAGTCCATCTAGCCAAGCTGTGCTTCTATTTCTTTAACCTAAAAAAAAGTTTCAGTTGCATTATCCTGTGATCTATAATGCTATACGGTGTTAACATTCAAATCTAATTGTCGTGAAGTACAAGTAACAAGTGATCTTTTAGGATTCCTGGTGGCAGGTGACTGGTGACAGATGACTGACTGCTGTTATGATTTCTCTTGAATATTACAAAAGCTCCTACAACCTAAAAAGTCGAAAATCCAGTACTCATAGTCGTCTGCCTTATCTCAGAATGGTAATCTTCTAAAAAAAAAAATAAGCTTTAGTAGACATTACAAATATTCATTGAAACTAGTTGGCATGATATGTGCAAAATATATAGTGTCTTTTTAATCCTTCTGAAAATATTATAAAAATCAGTCCAAAACTATGAGCAAGAGCAGGCACACTTGGAAACCTTGGTATCATGTACATAAATTGATCCCAAACAACTAAAACTTTAAGAGGCTAAATATATTGCTAAAACTATAGTATCATCAATTCAGATCAATCGTGTAGCAAAAACTAGAGCAGTATTATGAAGTTCGGGAAGAGAGCATAGAGGGCGCACTCTATTAAACTGCACATTTAAGAATTTTTATAAAAGAAGAACAGATGGTTTAGAAAAATATCTGTGTTGTTGCTTAGCTTGCAGCAACATTATGTTTCATTGTGCTTATAAGTAAAAAAGTGACTTAGCATTATAAAACATTATTTGAGAGTTTCAGATAAATTGTTATGAAATCATATGTATACTTTAGGTTTCAAATTAACCAATTAAGATAAAATATAACAATATAAAATAATTATCATTATATTTATAGTTTAAAATAAGTCAATTATCATTCCCATTAAAATCACTTTTTTTCACATGTAAAAATAAATCTTTTTAAAGGAGGACTGGATAAAATTAAATATGGAAAGAGGTATTTGACAGTTTGACAGTGTGGAGTAGGCTGGGGCATGAGCTATTTATCTTTTATACTAATTTGTACTAACAGAAAGAATGATCTTTCATGAGGAACAGCAGGGTACCCACTGAGGTCAATCTCCTCTTCTCCCTGAGATTTAGGAATGTGTCTCCCTTAATGATATTATCCCAAAGGACTGAACTACAATGAAAAATCCTACATTGTAAAACTGGCAAAACATGTCACAGAGATTAATATTTCAAAAGACAAATGGTAGAATTTACCAGAACAAGTTTCCTGAAATAAATCCCAAGAACAAGTCAGGAGAACGTGTTTCTAAAGTTGATAATTGCAATGACAACAGGGAGTCCTTCATATCAGTCCATACATTCAGGAGGCATTTTTTTTTTTTGCCATTGAATTACATTATTGCCCAGAAGATGGGTATACTATTAGTGAAAAGTCAGTAAGCTGAAATAAACCAAAGAACATTTAGAGTTTTAGGTAAACATGAGTAGAGTAGCAGAAAACTCCAAAGCTTAGTTCTGATTAAAAAATTCATCGTAGGATAACCAACTACAGCAGTCAGAGATTAATCAGGTTTTTGGGGGGTGTTGGAAAGATGGGTCAGCAGTTAAGAGCACTGACTGCTCTTTTGAAGGTCCTGAGTTCAAATCTGAGCCACCACATGGTAGCTCACAACCATCTGTAATGACATTTGACACCCTCTTGGTGCATCTAAAGACAGCTACAGTGTATTTAGATATAATAATAAATAAATCTTTAGGCCAGAGTGAGCAGGACTTACCAGAAAAGCAAGGCCAACCAGATTGAGCAAACTTCGTTCCCAACAGCTACAGGATGGCTCACAATCCATCAGTACAGCTACAGTGTACTCATATACATAAAACAAACAAACAAATAAATAAATAAACTTTTTTTTTAAATTAAGGATTTTTTGCATTGAATGTGAATAATCTCCATGGACTCATATATTTTAATACTTTGTTCCAAGTTGATAAAAATGTTTGGGAAGGATTAGAAGCCATAACCTTCTTAGAGGAGGTGGCTCACTAGATATGAGATTTAGGATTCCAAAAGCATAGAGTATTTCCAATTTCCTTCTCCCTCTGCTTTCCCCTCCCCATCCCCATACCCCTCTCCTCTCTTTCTCTCTCCCTCTCTCCTCTCTTTCTCTCTCCCTCATGCTTGTTGATCACATGTTTGATCTCAGCTACACTTGTCTCTCTCCTGTCTTGCTTCCTGACATCATGGTTCTGGACTTACCCTTTGAAACTATAAGTCACCATTAAGCACTTTCATCTCTATGTTGCCTTGGTCACGATACATTGGTATGGCAACAGAAAAAATAGCTATGACCATGGTTATGGATATTAACCTTCTGGAACCATGTAGCTCATCAAATAGTTTCTTCTTTAAGTTGTCTTGGCCACACTGTCTCTTTAAAGCACTAGCAATGTAACCAAGGCAAAGGTCAAATCTTAGATGCAATAATATAAGTAGACAGAAGTCAATGTAGAAGTTAAAGTTCTGCAATTTTATTTCAGAAAAACTCAAAATTGACATGGTTGATGTTTCTTGTGATTAGATAAGATTAGCTAGTGTGGGAATTTTTGTATATGAATGAGGACTCTGTGTACCTTACTCTTACATGTGGTTGCCTAAGTCATAAGGTGTCACTTAAATACCCTAAGTGTTATTTTCTATGTCTTTTCGAGCCCTCCTATGTCTCCAAATAGCCTTAGAGTGTCTGCAAAATAAGTAAGAAATCATTGTGCCATGTACAACACAAAATACCATTTGCCAAAGGATTACTCGATTGTAATTTGTTTGGTTTTTCAAACGGGTTGCACATCAGGATGAAATCTGCAACTTTTAGTGAAACAAAACTTGAAACACTAACACAGTTCTTGAAAAAAATGTCTTCTGTGAGACCTGGAAGTTTAGGGTGCTATCTCAAATACCCGAGGAATATCACCTGTTGCTGTGTAGTGTTTGACATCTGACATAGCCCATCTGGTTTTACAGCTTCACAGAACAGGAAGTGGCTAAGACGAAGAACCAAGGATATTGGAAAACAATTTTGAAGAATCCTGCTGCTTTGAACTCTACAAGTGCAAAGGTAGGCTCTTGGCATTATTATGTTTTAACAGAATTGAAATGATGTGATTCATTAAGAAAGCACCAAAGATATTTTAAAAGACGCTCAATTCATTTTAATAATCTGTGTTCTATATTTCACCGCAGTCATTCCCTGATTTTTCACCCTTGGGCAGTTCCTTAAAACTTCATGTTCAAAATCAATTGACCTTTCAATAATTAATTAGACCAACAGAAGCTTAATAAACTGTGATCCATGAGGTTAATCTATAAGTTGCAGTAAAAACAACTACAAAATAATCAGCTCTGACTTTTTTAGCAGATAAACTCACACAATCAAATTCAACATGGAGAAAAATAGGCTGCAGAAATGTGGAGAACAAGGATTATATGCAGTTAATATGGGAAACAATTAATGTGATACATATCCCAAGACAGGAATTTTTGGAAAACAATTAGGCTCAGAGCTTTTGTTTTTTTTTTTGTTTTTGTTATTAACTATTCTTCAATCAAAATAAACATTGTTTCTTTAGCAATTTGTATGTTGAGTAACAAGGAAAAACAAACTATGATCAGTAAATACAATGCACTTGTAGAACTGAGTTACACGTCTTTAATATTATAGAAATAAATATACTTGCTTTATACAGATTACAGCTAAAATGAGAATTTGAATATATAAACACACATAATGTGTATGTATATATTATACACATAGGTCTAGTGGTATTTATTATTAATAAGAGAAGTACTATAAACTGATGGTTTAGGGACAAAAATTAAATCAATAAACACCATCCATTTTGTTCCTGGGGCTTGAGTCAAGACTGAGCACCTTTAAAGCATACATGAAGTCTTGAGATTGACTTGCATGATTTTAAATGGAATGCTTAAAAGCAGATAGAAAACATCATTAATGTGTTGAAGAAAAATGTGTAGATGGACTGACTTAGGTAACAGACACAAGAAAATTTCTTTGGGTGCTGATACCTACAAAGTAAGACCAAGCAAAAGGAGATTGGATCAGTAAAACACATTGCAATGTAAACTCTTAGGTACATCGTACGAAACAATTGAAATCAAGGTAGAAGGGAAAGAAGAGAACTAAATTTCACTCCATAAAATTTTGTGCAGTCATTTTATGTGCATTTTTTTCTGTACATTTCAAACAACCTTGCAAGATAAGGGCTGTTGCTATTCCCACTTTGTAAAAGATCTAACAGGGAATAAATGAATTTAGTAATTAGCAAAGGTATGTTATTAGTAGATGGTAGAACCTAGACATCATAAGAACTGTTAAATTATTTAAAATGCATTCATAAATTAGATACTATAAATGTAATATCTAATTGACACATAGAGAGTTACTTTCCACCTTGTAAATCTTTCTTATACATCAAGTTTTTTTTTCAGCCTTTCTGTAACTTGGTAAGTTACAAAAAGATTTATTCAGTTGCTTGCTTTTAAGTACAATCTGAACATAGACACAATGAAAATAAAATATTTTCATGTGCATTTCTTTCATTAGCTTTGTTATCCTATTTCCTTAACACTACAATGTTCATTTAAAAAATGCTTCAATAATCTACTTTTTAGAATTGTCACAGAATATAATTATCAGTAGTGTAGACAACACCAATTTGGGTGATAAAAGCATATTTGCCATTCACAGTGCATGGTGGCTGGAGGGTGATTGAAAACTTCTGTCAGAGAAACCAGTAAACGTATTCTGGAAAGCCCTTGCAGTTTGCTTTTATTCTTATGCTGAAAACCAACTGTTTATGGCATCTACTGCCTTCAGGGCTATGTGGAGCAGTTGTGTTCATTGATTAAGGAAACTAAAGACATATCAAGACAGAGTGAAACAGAAATAAGACCTTTCAAAGGCATCTAATGATGAGATTTCTTCAGGGCAAGCACAGCGCCTTAAACTTCTAAGCTTCCCATAAAATCTCTTTAAATAATCTCTACTTCATTTAAGCTCCAGGAAACAATATCACTTTCTGCAAGCTGCAATAACAAATGGAAGCATTTTAACCCATACAGAATAGAAAATACTCCCGTGAGCATAGAAAAAAAAATGAACCTGGTGTGAGAACAGTACTTCAACTCTGTAAGATAATACAGGTAAATAAATTTGCTTAGTAGTTTAAAATGGCAAATACAAATTTGTATCATTAAAACATTTTAGAAACAATGGAGGTAAAATCATTTGGTGATGTGAGGGTCATTGAAGTACAGCCTTATGACAATTAAATCCAATGTCTAAAAATTGTTCTTATTTTGGGCTTGTACCACAGTAAGAACCAAGATTTTAAACACTACTAAATACAAAACAAACAAGCAAGCAAACAAAAAGACTTTATATATTTATGTTCATTTATGAATATACTAGTAGTGATATATTATTTTGAAATATACAGTTAATATGTTTGGAGTTATTTAAAATTTATATTGAGAAAAACGTATATATTTTCAGTATTGCTGTTGAGAAGCATCTACATAAGACTTGTTTTATATCAAAATTGTTTTATATCAAACAACTTTTATAATACTCATTTTTATTGTTATAATATTTTATAAACATTAAGGAATATGACAAAGAAAGATGTTGCAGGTATTGAAGGGAGGTCTTTGGGAAGAGTTGGGGTACAAAAGGGAAACAAGAATTGATTTAATTCTATTTACTTAAAATATGTTTTTAAATGTTAACAAATTTAGATAAATTGAAATCGTGTAACTTTTCTCATCATAATGCAATAAAAGTTAAAAAAAAAACCTTTTAGAAAGACTTCTAAAATATATAACTCATGTTAAGGTGATTTGTAAACACAAACAACAGACTTAAACAATTTTCATATGTGTCCTATTTCCTTATTTCAGAAATAATATTGCCATGCTTTTGGCTGAATAAATCGTCTGGACTTAACGTTACATTTTTGATTATGTGTGTATGTACATTTTCAGGGCCTTATTTAACCAATGATATTTGTAAACCTTGAACTATTTCTATTCATCATCCCATTTGAATGAGTAAAACCATATTCACATTGGGTCCATCTGAAAATAATTTAAGAAATTTGTCAGACCTTTCTTATACTGGTGTTACTACTTATTAGACATTTAAGGAGGGATTATGCAATGAAGTTATTTACAACTTCTAAAATCATACACTTTCTTTTTTTAATTTTATTTTTTATTGGATATTTTCTTTTTTATTAGATATTTTCTTTATTTATGTGTCAAATGATATCTCTTTTCCTGGTTTCCCATCCGAAAAAAAAATAAAAACGAGGGAAAAAAATAAAAAAACCAAAAACCTGTTCCTTCCCCCCTCCCACCTCCCCCAGCCCAACAACCCACCCTTTCCCGCTTCCTGGACCTGGCACTTTCTTTTACATAGTAACACAAAATAAAATTACTGTGGAATATTAATTGGGGTTTAGGATGTGATATAAATCTACCAAAAATTTTAATAAATCATTTTGCATTCCTTTCCAATTAGTCAATGTGCTATCTGTTCTCTAGCAGGGATAATATGACACTGAGATTTTGATTCTACTACAAAATGCTTGAAACTCAATACATTAGAATTTATTTGATTATTGCTTTTGGAGAATAAATAAGCCAAGAGTATGAACCATATATGTGCTCATCATCTCATGACGTCTCTCTTGCTACATCATATACCATAGGCCATTGAGTGTTACAAATGGGAGCATGCAATCTCACAGTTCTCTTTCTCTGTGATGGATGTATTAGCATCACCATATTGTTTCATCTTTTATGTAATTCTGGTTACTTCCAAGTTTTCTTGCTTCCAACACCATCTACATATGAATTTAGTATTGAGCATTTTAAATTGATCTCTTTCTTTATAACCATAAATAAGGGGTAGAAAAAACTAACTAGACAAGAATTCTACTAGAGTACATTGTAGATGGGAAGGAATTTAGCAACTATGTGTAGGACTCAAACTCTAGTAATTTCCAAATTTTTTGAGTCCCTTGTCACTATGGCCTTGAAGGGTTTCTTCAGGTGATCATATAACAGCATGCTTGTTTAGTGAAGTTGTAAGGGTAACCTAACATATTACATTGATAACAGCATATATGTCCTTGCTTTCTATCATCTCACACTTATCCTTACTTCTTAGTATCAAAGACAATTGTTCCTGCCACAGAATTATCCCTTACTCATACATGCTGGTTTCTGTTTATAAAGTATTTATAATAACCAAGTGTCTGCTGTTACAAACAATCTTGGGAATGGTGACATTGTGGGTAAAGAAATGTTTAACTTAGAATCATGTGCCTAAAGGTGGGCAGTGATGGTGCACATCTATAATTCTAGCACTTGGAAGGCAGACACAATCAAATACCTGAGTCCAAGGGCAGCCAAAACAACAAGTGATTTCTGGAACAGCCAGGGCTGTGAAGAAGCAAGCCTATTTCATAAAACCATCATGTGACTTATTTGGTTGTTCTAATGGGCATAAATTTCCAAGGGATCAGTAATAGAGAATATGTTTGCTGACAGATGTGAAGTGCAATAATAGTAATAGCTAGTTGCTTAGAAGAGAAAGTCTGTGTGATTAACCTTTTGCCTGTTACCCATTCAAATGCCCATCATGTAAACATTAAAGTGTCTGCAATGGTAAATTGTATCATGGTTGTTTACGTAATCTTTTATGAATGTATATGAGGGTTCATTCCATTTTTCTGTCCTTTACACATACATTAAGTAAATAATGAAGAGTCTTAACTCAGAGCTTTGGCTCTTTGAGAAAATCATACCTAACCAACTCAAACATGTGTCTAAACATATAATGCAGAAGGGTCTTCAAAATTCAGTTTTCCTGGATTTTTAAAGATAGCTTCTATGTAAGTCTTACTTGGTGGAGTTGTCCACTGTTCATTGATGTTGGGTGTTTTACTGCAGAGTCATCACTATGGTGTGATGTAAAGCTGAGGCTATCATATGTAACAAGGAGGGCAGGATCAGCTTAAGAAGAAAAGTTATATATATGTATATGTATATATATACATATATATATGTATATACATATACATGGTTATGTATATATATATATATACATGGTCTTCGGGTTTTTCCTGTACCATCCTATCTCTGCTGATCACCTTGCATAATATAACGTTCTAACAACTGTGTGGGTGGATGGGAGACCCTCTCATAGAAGTGGGAGGGGAGGAGGGAGGATGGGATAGGGTGTTTCCAGAGGGGAAACCAGGAAATGGATAACATTTAAAATGTAAATAAGTAAAATATCCAATTAAAAATATATGAAAAAAAGGATTAAGTAGAATTTAGTTTGTGTCCACAAATCACTAAACCATGGTCCCTTTATATTTTTGCTCTTTATCTATATTAACACCTAGACTATAACTGGAGTATTTGTTTTGTTTTTAAAGTAACATGACCTTCCTCTAGAATCTAAGAGTCTCAGTTAACCCCAAGTGCTTTCCCTCTACCTTACACATCTAGTTCACTATTAATAAACTTATCTCACAGAATTTAGCAACATGCAACCCTAATATGTAAAAAAAAAAACATGTTTATATCATGCTGTACATTGTATCAGAACACCATTTTTGTTCTGGAAACACCAGAAATAATTAGATTAAGAAATGATCTTATGTGTGACATCCACTGCCAATATAAAGTGAAGGGACTTTAAAACATTATATTCTCTACTTTGTAATAATAATCAAGAATATTAAATGTCATACATATTAAATGTCATATCCAAGGATGTCTATAGCCACAGCCACTTTGAACAGATTTGTTATGTAATAATTGATTTAGTATTTAACTTGGCTTATATCCCTTACCTAATAAACTAGAGATAAATGAAGACCTCTGATGGACAATACGTTTTCTTTTTTCTTTATTTCCATCTAGCTTAATTAGGATAATGATAGTGATATAATGGAGCATTATACTAATGCATAAGACATTAATGAATAATCCAACATGCTTGACAATATTAAGGACATATCTAAGGAAATAATATAGTCTTAGAAGCAAGATATAAATGTTGATTTTTGCCTTTTCTATATAAATATGTAGTATATCTAATTGTTTTCCAAAGAAGACAAGGAGGAGGAGGAGGAGAAAGAGCAGGAGAAGGAGGAGGAAGAGGAGGAGGAGGAGGAGAAGTGGAATTTGGGAGAGGAGAAGGCTTGTTTCCATAATGTAGATTTCTACAATGTCCTAATAGTCATGTAATCTGACTGATAAAGACACAATATTTGGCATGGTGGCTGAATTTAGCAGTACTAACATGTTTTTGATTCTACTATTGTTAAGATTTATAGTTTCACTGAAGGAAACAATATAGTGATTAAACACAGCTAGCTATCTCTATGGTTAACCATCTTTAAGTTGCTTATGTACTTAAAACTGGCATTGCTTGAATATCTCCATAGTTAGATTTTTGTCATCTTATATAAGGTCATAGTTGCTGAAGGTGTTGTTTCTGCAGCTATCACTTTACTTTCCCTACTATAGTCGCCTAAATCCACAAGACAGTTCAATTGGTTGTATGATAGATTTTATCAAATCACAATGTAGGGCTACATTGTGCAATTTTAGAGCAATGTGATTTATTTATAGACCTATAAATAGTACCACACAGTGACTTAAAAGTAAATACATTCCTTACCTTGCAGTTCTCATAGATTTCAATTCAGTATAATTTATATTTTAAAATGTCATATTTAGGATGGCCATAATCAGATAACAGAGTCAACACAATCCACTATTACGGGTCTGATAAATTGCAATCAACAAGAGGTCACCATATGATCTCATCTAGAGCTTAGACTAGAAAAGATCAAACATTTTTTTTTTTTTTTGTAAATTGGAATGCAATTATATCTGGGAAGAGTAGGCTCTGTATTATTTTCAAGCACGTGGCAAGTGAGAACCAACTGTTCTGGAGTGGCACAAATCCATCACAGAATGGTGATAAATTACCATTTTCATCTCTTTACCCATTTGTCAGTTACTCATTCTCTATTATGAATTGCTTCAGTACTTTTTTCACTTTTTCAATTTCCACTTGTCTTACTCCAATAAATTCCAAAAATATTCAATGTTTATCTGATCTAAGATGCTAAATAAAAGCCATGTATATTGATGTTAACATGTGTTCCTAATACTTGTGTGGATAGAAAATACTGAAGGTCTGGAGGGCAACTTGGACTCCACTAGTTGGACACTGTTTCACAGTAATGAATGAAATCCCATCCCAATTAAAAATGGAAAAGAGTATGTGAAGCATCAAATACAGACTATTTTTGTTAAATAGTTAAAACACACTAGTTCACAGTATTTCTGTTATTCAGTTACATATATTATATATTCTTCTCCCCACAACAATGAAGAAAATTGTATAAAATTACCTGAACATCATGCATATACAAATACAAAAAAGAAAATGTAAAGTAGAAGAAATACAAATATTGATTTCTATGCCAACTTAAATAAGTTGTTCTTTACTTTTTTATACTCTTAAAATTGATTTTCTATACTAGTCTGAAAAATTGATGCTTATTACTTGAGGATTTATATAACTCTTTTGAATGTAATGTACCTAACATTTTCAGCATCATGATGAATTAATATAATGTATTAAGATTATTGAATAAAATATGTTTTAGAAGGACAAATGGTTTCAATATGTCAGGTATACTCCATGGATCAATATGAATGCAAAGAATGAAATCATCTATAATATATTTCAGCTTCCTTTTTAGAAATCTCAGGTAATGATTTGTGGGAGGTAGCATCATCAGAAATTTAATAGTAGTAATTTATGTTAAAATAAAGGATTTATGATAGGTATATTTTTATTCATGAAATAAGATAGATTAGTATTATCCATCATTGCTGTCTAAAGGAGTTTGGATTATTATAATTTATTTTATAGAGTATTCTATAGGAAATAGAGTTGGCTAGCCAACATTTTCTTACTAGTTTCACAGCATTTTTTTCCTATAAGGATGAACTGCCAAAAACATAATGCTATGGGACAGATTCTATTAAGGAAAAATGTTTTTATATTTGCTGATATTTTTGTGGTTAAATAAAATTTAAAATATTCATCCAAAAATATAATTCTGATATCATTTTTATTAATATGAATAACTTCATAACTAAAATTATCAATGTCACATACTGTTTTATGTGCATTTAAGCAGTCATTTTGAATATCAGTAATGTTGTGAAATAGCAATAGGCAATGTTGACTGAATCAGCAACAACAAAAGTGACTCTTTACTCCAGGAGACTTTCTTCTAATTATGTGAAAAATATTAAAGATTTCTACACACACACACACACACACACACACACACACACATGCACAGAGAGAGAGAGAGAGAGAGAGAGAGAGAGAGAGAGAGAGAGAGAGAGAGAGAGAGAAACAGAGAGAGGAACAGAGAGAGAAACAGAGAGAGGAACAGAGAGAGAAACAGAGAGAGAAACACAGAGAGAGAAACAGAGGCAGAGACAGAGACAGAGAGAGAAGAAGAAGAAAAGGAGGAGGAGGAGGAGGAGGAGAAGGAAGAGGAAGAGGAAGAGGAAGAGGGAGAGAGAGAAACTCCAAAGCAAATACACAGATGCAAACACATAGTATATATGATGAAATAAAGATGCATACACTATTAAAAGCAGTTATAGTTAGTCTGACTCCTCACACTGAAGACAACTATCAAAAACTGAAAATGGAGATAGTCATTTGAGCAAAAGTGACTGCATGATTAAATATCACATGCAAGACCAGGAGAGGTTCTAGGAAATGAAAGATATTTTATAAAATTAAAATCAGTGCATGTTCAGAGGGTAGAAATAGAAGGATACTGGCAAGGCCTACCTGGTAGGTTAGTAAGTGAGTCAAATGGAGTGAGGGAGCTTATTGTCAAGGTATTACAAGCAAGCTAAAAATGTTATTTTTAACTGGAAATATGAAACTCATATATTATTCTGGGAGTAAAATGTTGATGATGTCTTCAATTTGAACTAAACTGTTGGTATCTGTTATGAATATTCTGAAAGTAGTGGTGCAATTCATACAGATATTAAGTCAAAGATGTCACCTGAGATACTGCCACAGATTTATGACCTTATGCTATGCTTGACAGATCTCTTTTGATAAATCATGAAGGTGGGGAGGCTCAGAAAGACAACTTAGGAAGCTTCTAATAACCTTCTGTTGAGGAAGAAGTAAATTAAAATTACTCCTATCATAGTACACATAAAAATATGTTCCATTTAAGAGTACTTTATTTGTACTAAGTAAAGTTAATACAAACATAATGAAGCATTAACTTTAGGTTGACTCACAGACAATGGCTGTTAACACAAATTATTCTTACATAAGTAGTACTACTATTGCTTTCTTGGTAATTTGAATGTATATACTAAAATTCCTAAAATAGTTTCTATATTCAAAACAATACTCTATTTGTCTACAGTTGGATAGAATAAGTTATTTAACTCTTGCCTATTAAAGTGGTTCCATCACTAACTGCACAATAAAAGTTAATAGATAATATAGTTATATTTCAAATCTTAATTTATTAAACCATTTCAACCAAGATTTTAAAATAAAAGAATGATACCTCCATATGTTATATATCTTTCAATTTTTAGAATGAGATCAACATTCAAAGGTTAAACAGTATAAATTCTTTGAATATCTCTATTTATCTCACTATCCAAAAATGTTTAACTGGATTCCACTATATGTTTTAGACAATTAGTGTTTTGTGCATGGCTATATTTTCAAATGTAGAAATTTCTCAAAATTCTCATCAAGTTTAAGAATACTTTTGGATTTGATTTAGATACATAAAATATCCTTTCTTGAGGCTTAGTTTGTTTTCACTATGCATATGTTAATACTGTTATTATTTCTATTTTCAGACTTTTATTCTTTCCAAATCAGAGAAAGTTCAAAACATTGTCATTCTTTACTAGGCAACCTTTCCTCTGATGGGCATTACCCTAAAATTTCTTTTTTTTTTATTAGATGTATTCTTTATTTACAATATCTCCTTTCCAAGGTTCCCCTCAAAAAAAAAAAAAAGAAAAAGAAAAAGAAAGAAAGAAGGAAAATATAAAATAAAAACTAAAACAAACCCCTGTTCCCTCCCCCTTCCCCTGCTGACCACCCCACTCCCTTCTACTTACTGGCCCTAGTATTCCCCTACACTGGGGCGTAGAACCTTCATAGGGCCAAGGGCCTCTCCTCCCATTGATGACCGACTTGGCTATCCTCTGCTGTACATATGCTGCTGGAGCCATGAGTCCCATCATGTGTACCCTTTGGTTGGAGTTTTAGTCCCTGAGAGCTCTGAGGGTACTAGTTAGTTCATATTGTTGTTCATCCTAAGGGGCTGCAAACCCTTCAGCTCCTTGAGTCCCTTCTCTATCTCCTTCATTGGGGACCCTGTGCTCCGTTCAATGGATGGCTGTGAGCCTCTACTTCTGTACTTGCAGGGTACTGTCAGAGCCTCTCAGGAGACGACAACTTTATCAGGCTCCTGTCATCCAGCACTTGGTGGCATCCACAATAGTGTCTAGATTTGATGATTGAATATGGGAAGGCTTTCCAGGTGATCAGTCTCTGAATTGTCCTTCCTTTAGTCTCTGCTCCATAGTTAGTCTCTATAACTCCTTCCATGGGTATTTTGTTCCCCTTTATAAGAAGGAATGAAGTACCCACATTTTGGTCTTCCTTCTTCTTGAGTTTCATGTGGTTTGTGGTTTTTACTTTCTGTATTCCTATTTCTTAACATCCCCTAGAATTCTGGAAAACATGACACTTTAGAGGCAGTTATGAGATATGTCAGTTATGATTCCTTTACTGGAAATTCTGATATCAGATGTGATTAGGTATCAAAGGAGAAAAAAATATTTGGCACTATAGTTTGAATTTTGGTTATATTAAATAAAAAAATAAAAAATAAGAAATAAAACCCAGACTCAAAAGGACATGCATGTTATGTATTCACTGATATTATATATGTATATTATATTCTAGGCTAATATGTATATTAGTCAAGAAGTACAGAATACCCATGATACAAACCACAGACCATTAGAAGTTTGACAAGAATGGAGGCCCAAGTGAGGATGCCTCAATCCCACTTAGAAGGGGAGAAAATAATCATGGAAGCCAGAAGGGGAGAGGAACCTGAGTGGGAGAGCAGAGGGGGAGAGGAAAAGGTGTCAGGATTAGGAATGCTGGGAGATAGGAGAGAAGCCCAGATGGCCAGGAAAATGAATGCAAATATGAAACTATGGGGTTTGGGGACTGGGGAGTAGTGAAAATATAATAAGCAAATGAAATAAGATGGCTACCTGAAGATATATCTGGAGGTAATATAATATTACAGGAGACTGTTGGGAACCATGACAGCCCTGAGATAAATATCCTGCCCCAGCTAATTGAGAACCTGGAGATTAACATCCTGCCTGACAATCACAAGGATCCAGCTTGGCCCTGGGAAAAGAACATTCACGGAAATCCACCCCCTCCCCACCTGTCATCCACCCGCTCTCCACCTGTCACACCGGAGCTCAATCTCAGAAGATCTTGTAAACTTCCATCTCCCTCCTTCCTCTCCCCTTCCCCTCCAAGATTTTTGCCTTAAATATGCTTGGCTGCACTAAGTAAACGACTCTTGACAAGCAATACTTCCTTGAGTCCTGTCGTCTCTCTCGCCCATTCTTTATTCACAGGTTGTGACCCTCCTCATTCCCCCGAATAATGTGACCTGCAGGCCAGGTCAGGCGACTAGACTGAAATGGTTACTTTATGGATGTGTGGGAGGTGGGGGTGCGATAGATGTGTGTTGGTGTGGTATGTGATAATCTTTGGCAGTTGATACCCTGGGATCAGTCTCAATCTGCTGGCTATTTACTATGTCCACAATCCATTTTCCTATACGTGTATCATCCTCTGCAGCCCTTCAAAGTATCAAGATGCACATCCCCAAAAGGGATTCAAAATATTTCCAGCAGAACATGGAAAGAATGATCAACATCATGAGGAGAAATGTACTCTTATCTCTGTTAGTATTTGCTGTTACAGCTTTTATTATGTCCTTTATATTTGTTCTTCCCTTGGAAGGATCTAGCAAAAATGTGTTCTATCTATCAGGGGACCATTACCTAAATGCCAGCTGGAAGCCTTCCTTTCGAAAAAGGTAGGAGATACCATGGAAAGTAAAGCTATGCAAGGAATTGGTGATGGAAAAAAATGGTAAAATTTGAAAACACTAAAGATAACAGTCCTTTACAGTGCTGAGGTCCTCTCCGCCTATTGATGATCAAATTTGCAATCCTCTACAATACACATGCTGCCAGAACAATCAGACCCACCATGTGCAGTCCTTGGTCAGCCCTGTGAATGTTCTGTGAAGGGTGGGGTGGCAGGCATGGAGAGGGGGGAGGAAACAGGGGTTTGTTCTTGTTGTTTTTGTTTGTTTATTTGTTTGTTTTTTTTTTTTTT